>NC_061112.1:123704371-123704632 GCF_002878395.1 Capsicum annuum | reverse complement strand
AAAAAAATAAAAAGGATCCTTTTTTCCCTCCATCTTTTTTAATTTAAAAATATTTTTAAAATAATTTAAAAATATTTTTACAATTTAAAAAATCATTTTAAAAATATTTTTAAAAATTTAAGAAAAAAATATTTTTTCCCTCCCCATCCCACCCCAACCCAGCCCGTCTCCACCCCCACACCCCCTAGCCCCTCCTTTTTTTCCTCCATCCTTTTTAATTTAAAAATATTTTTAAAAGTTTAAAAATATTTTTAAAAATTT
>NC_061112.1:123605879-123704271 GCF_002878395.1 Capsicum annuum | reverse complement strand
CCCCCCCCACCCCACCCATCCTTCCCCACCCCACCCACCCCTCTCCCCCAGCCCACCCAGTCCATCCCCATCCCACCCAGCCCCCACGCAACCCCTTCCTCAGCCCCCGATCTCACCCAACCCCCTTCCTCTAGCCCCCCACTCCACCCCACCTAGCCCCACGCAACCCCCTCCCCCAGCTCCCACCCCACTCAGCCCCCCACCCTACCCCGACCCCACCCAGCCCCTCCCCCCACAATTAATTAAAACTAAATATTTTAAATAAGTAAATCATATTTAAATTAATTAATTATTTAAGTAAAATTTATTTAAATTAGGTAAGAATTTTAAATTTGATAAAGTAATTAATTTAAAATTTAATTAATTTAAATAAATTAATTAGTTAAGAATTTTAATTAATTAATTTTATACTAATTTAAATTTAAAATTTTAATTAATTAATTAAATTAATTTTAATATTTAAATAATTTTAATGTTATAATTTTTTTAATTTTTTTTATTTTAAAAATGATTATTCAAATTTTTTAGGGAAAAGACATCGTTACACCCTAAACTATACTCGAAAACTCTAAGCTACACCTAAACTATACTGGTGACCTATTACACACCTTAACTATAAAAAGGTGATATTATTACCTCCCCGCGACCCCCTTCTAAGGCGCGTGTGTTACACTTATTTTAGGCGCATCCAGCCTATTAAATAACAAAAGTAATTAGAAGTGTCTAACTTACAAAACTTACATAGTACAATTGTTCAACAGAGCATTTTGCCTATATAATGGAGTTGTTATGAGTAGTTGAGAGTCAACTTAATGCATGGATAGTCAAGATAGAAATGATGTTAATTAAGCAAATAGATTAGTCACTAATTATCATGCGTTGATGAATAATTTTCACACTAGATTGTCACATTATTAACTAAATTTCTATCACCATTGACTCTTTTAAGAAACCAAAAGAAAGTAGAAATTAAAGATCATAGTATCATAATTTCTTTTATTCCATTTTGATGTGTGTCACAAATGACTAATCACTTTGACTATAGGCTAGATTAATATACAAGTAACGTTTCTCACACTCTGGTCTAAACCTGTTTTCTGGTTTTGACATTTTCAGTCCATTTTAAAAATAAACTCACCTAATTAACCTTGATTCATTTACTGTAAGGAGTCGTTTGGTAGAGTGTATTAGAAAGTTAATGCATGCATTAGTTTAATGTGTATTAGTAGTACCTTGTTTGGTATATTTTTTATTCTATGTATAACTAATGCTTGTATTAGTTATACACCCTATTGTGTATTGAGGTGTGTATTACTAATACCTCAAAATCCATGGCATTAGTAATACAATGGATCTAATGCATGCATTAACATGCTTAAAGACACTATTATCCCTCAAAAAAAATTCACATCCTTTTCAACATATATATTGAGGGTATTATGTAAAAAAATTTATTTTTTTTCGAAATTATGTAATTCGTGTTATTTTTAATACATCAAACCAAACACTGCATAAGAAAAATATAAGCTTAACTATTACAAGTATAGCTAACATAAGCATTATTAATACAAACATTGCTAATACATCATATTTTGCATTATTCTTATACACTCTACCAAACCACCCCTAAAGTGTCTTTTATACTAAACTTAGCACAATTTACATATAGTTTTAACCTTACAAGTTTCTTAATAATTACTAGTACTTCTTTCCTTCTTACTATAAAACTACTAAGAAGCAAAGGTACAAACAACATATATCGTCATGCTAACTTTTAAATACGACATTATTGGACCCCTTTAGTTTTTAAAGATTTGATGGAATGTCCACCCCGTCCATGAGCGCTTAAATGTTGTTTGGTATTTATTAATTTTTAATTTCCTTTATACCTTGACTTTTTGCTCTTTAAAGAGTGTGTTACATGCCAAAATTTATTAGCTAATTGCTATAGTCAATCTATCCCAACCAAGAATATTATCGTTCACATCTACCTATTACGAAAAAATAATTTCAAAAATAAAATAGAATAAAAGGAGCAAAAGAAAACGTAGAAAAAGGAAGTAAGAAAAAGTTGTATGCATTATTATTGAATTTAAACTTTGGGACTTCTTTCGGAAAATAAATTGTAAGTCCAGCATATATAAATGAGTTATAAATGCTACAGAAAACATGCAAACCATACTCCTCAGGGACAGGGAGGTACAAAATGAAAGACACATTACACAAGTTTATGGCAATTCAAGGGACATGCCACCAACATTATATTGTCCATCCCCTTTAAATAGTTTATTCAATTGATAATGCCCTCACTACAAGAATAAACACACTTGTAACATTATTATACTACGAAATTCATTAATACAAAATATATATTTTTATCGGGATTCTATTCTTTCGTCAAAAAAATTATTTTTACACTCCTTGATGCACATGAGTTAGTTTTAGTATATTGGAAAAGATGTGTCGTATTTTTTAAATTGTTGATCAATGAAAATGAGAATTGTACCTCATTATACTATCTCCTTGTGATCAGAAGCAGAGAGCAGAAAGCGTAGAAAGTATTACTATCATTATTATAGATGAGTTAATTATTTTTCATCAAATAATATAGACATGACAATTACTTACTATAAAGTTCGAGGTGAAACTCTACAAAAACTAAAGGAACAAGCAACGAAAAAAAAAAAAAAAAAAAGCTGAAAGTGCGTACTAAAATGTTAAAACACTGATTCTCAATAATTCTTTATACTAAGTGGAAATTGAACCCAAATGAGCCCATAAATGTCCACCTGTACACACCCCAAATCAACCAGTGAAACAACTTTAGGTTTGTTGCGAGGGTATGAACAGAAAAATATATACATTAATTAAAATATACACACATCTATGTTGCTCGGACTCTTCAAAAATGTTGAGGGTGTGTGTTGGATACTTCAAAAATAATGCATAGAACATTCGTGTGGATATATAATAGGGACAATGGAATCGTGTAAATGATTTTTGCATCATTTGATGATCAATATAACTGATTAAAGCAGGTTGCTCTTCTATTTTTTCAGATTATCATATCAAGTTTACTATAAAGATTTACATATTGTTATGATGTAGTAGTAGTGTAGTACTATCAACTATGATGTCAAAAATAGAAATTCAAAATTAGACAGCTCCATTGATCCTCTTTGACTGGAATAGTACTACTTCTAATATTTATATATATTATGAGCATAGAAAATAGAAGCAAAATGAAAGTGATTTATGATGCCCTATATTCCATCCATGGCAATATCATCACTGCACTTAAAGTTGTTCATTAATGCAATAAATATAGATAAATTAATTAACAATGCATACATGTACGTTTTCACCATTATCTCGTGACTTTGATTTCAAACTTTTACGGCCTTGTTTTATCATTTTAGAATTATGTTATCAGTTTAAATTGATAATTAGCCACTTTATTAACCGTTAATTAGAAGCCCATGTCTATAATTATTCAAAGTTTAGTTGCTTTTTAATGTGTAATAAACAACAACATATTCAGATTCAGTGTATTTCCACAAAGTACGATCTGAGGAGGTTAAATGTTCACAGTTCATACCACTGCCTCATATAAAATAGAGAGATTATTTTTGATAGACACCTGACTCGGGACAAATAACAGTATAACAAGCAAAAAATATAAAAACAAACAACAGAATTGAAATAACACACCACTAGATAATAAAAGAAATAAGGCAGTAAGTAGTAAAACTATATATATTATCTATTCAAAATCACAACTATCACCAAAACACCACAAATAAGAAACTGCAATACACATACAAAGCACTCATTATATTACAAAATTAGTGGTTTATAACTTTTGCTCGTGCTTCTTATTTAATAAAAAATTGTAACTCAAAATAACTTTAACTATCTAATTTCACAAGAGAAGTTTTGTTTTGTCCTACCTAAGTTGTGTAGCATTTCATTCTCAAGGCAAATGCTTAGAGAATGTAGCTTCTATCAACATAAGTTCGTATGAATAAGTTACGTCTTACGGCGAATAATTTGTGCCTTGTGAATCTTTTTTTTTTTTTGGCTTTGTAAGACATAACTTATATATGTCTTACGAATTTATTTCATCTTGCGATCTTTTTTATTTTTTTAATGTCAAAGATATTTTCAACCATGTTTTTGTTGCTTAAAATGGTGAAGAATAGAGGTTAAAAATTACGAATTGAAGGGGCAAAAATGAAGACCACACCAAATTCGGTCTTGCTAAGCACCCATTAATTATTAGTACATACATTGAGAAGGTTATTGCTAATCACACACTAATTATTAATACACATTGGTGCCAATTCTCATTTTCTACTATTTGGGAACTTTATAGAAAAATTAATTCATATAGCCGTTTATATAGGTTTTAAACTTAAAATAGCTATACTTTATTTTGATAATTTCCCTAATCAACTTCCACATGTTGTTGATTTTATATTTTGATTCTATCGGCGTATTTGAAGAGATATGGATTGGTACAAATTTTAGTTATATTTATATCCTTTACACAAGATAAATTAAATGGTTTTTTATTAAATAGTTATATGGTTATATTTAGTGTATAATTAATGCATCGATGTTACTTGTAAACATTATACATCGATATATAGTGTGCAATTGATCAATAGTCACTGCATTATCTATGTATAATATATGTATGCCTTATACATTTATTATACACTTATTATACACTAAATATAGACCTATAACCATTTAATGTATCTTTTAATTTTTAAAAGAATATAAATATAAATAAGATATGTACCTATTTTTATCCTTACAAATACATGAATAGAGTCAAAATTCTATAATTACTAAAACTATATAGACTTGCTAATAAAAATAAGCAACATGGAGAAGTTGATTATAATGGGGTTGTCAAAATAAAAAGTATAAATAACATAAATATCAACCCTTTTGAAAGTAATTACACTCTCTCCCATCTTTTTAATTACTTTACTCTCTCCCCTATTAATATACATAACATAGCCGACATATACATAGCATTCTGTGTATATGTTGAATTTTTGTAATATGTTTAGGGTGTTGGAATTTTTTGTAATATTGGAAACATAAGTTGTGTATTTGTGTAGTTTTTAGAAATAAAATATGACTATTTTAAATTTATAACTTAACATTATATGGGCGGCTAGTTGAGTTGTTCTCTCAATTCTATAAGCCCATATTAAAAGGTTAATTGGGCCATCATCAGCCCATACTTCCTCATTGCATCTGCATCTGATTTTCAAACAAAGTAGTAGTACTCTATCACTTGGATGCAAAAAGAAAAATTTATAACTACAAAGACCATGAAATGATAGAAAATCACTTATTGGGGCTTTAGGTAGTTTCTAATTTGTAATGATAAATGAGTAATTGGTTTTAATGCTTGTTCATGTTCACCTCATGTTATGTTTTTCCTTCTTTTATCTTTTTATTGTTAATTATTGGTTATACCAATTATAGAGTATATACGATGTCCAAAAATAAATTGTACTAGTGGAGGAATATAGGACATCAATAAATGATGATAAGTACTAGTATTATATTTTCAGTATCATCTCGTGACCTTAACTTAAATGTCTGCCCTTTCTCCCATCTTATTTATTGCTTCTTCTTTTCCTTCTTTCATTTGGTCGTGGAAAATTACAAAGTAACTTACAAGACAATAACTTAACAAGTGAATTTTACTATATACAAAGTACATAGGGTGGAGCCACCTTTAGCTCAGAGGTTCACGACCCACTTCGACGCAAAATTATACTATTTATATATGATTATATAGTTGATGTTGAATCCTTCGGCTAGTTCGTATGTTTACTATTTGAATCCCGACTCCACCACTGTTAACATTGGTTAAAAGATAATATTACTAGTAAAAGTTTCCTCTTCTCCTTGTCACCATTGGGGTAACTTCTTTGTTTTTGTTTTGAATTTTAAATGCTAGACCAAATATGCCATTTAGAGAAGCTTTTTCATGTATTCTGCAGTAGAACAACATATAAAAGAATAGCAATAATATTCTTATAGTAAGTAATACTCAAATTAAGAAGCAATTCTTAATATACCAGCAGAGTCAACAATTCCTTATACACCAAAAATCTACAATATTCACCACAAAAATGTTAGAACTTACATCACTTTTACTATTCTACGTGCTTCTATAGCAGTAACACCCATGCCTAAACATGCCAGAGAAGAAAACAGTTAAAAAAGAAAATCAGGTAAAGGTTACAAGAAGAAGAAGAAGAAGAAGAAAACGAGGATCAGAATTAAGCAGAAACACAAAATCACCATAGTATATCAAGCCAATTAATATGTAAATTTGCCTTTGTTACAAATGTATGAATCATGAAATAGGAAATACTTTGCGATGACCTCTTCTGCTTGGACCAGAAGGTGGAACTCTGCGTTTCACCAAACTAACATGTTGATAATTGGTATTAGTACTACTCATCATGCTGCTCGTTCTTGCACTTGTTGTTGTTGTTGTTGTTTGCATTGCCATTAATAATCTGTCGCTTGTTGCTGATGATGCAGCCATTAATATGACCATCATCACTACAATGGAGGAGAATACACAAGCTGGTCTATCAACTAAGCTGCCCATGCAATTATATTTATGAACTCACTATATATATGAATGTGTTAGAGAGAAATGTTTGTGACAACTGATGAGTGTGTGTTTGTTTCGTTTAGTTGAGTTTGCCTTTGTGTGTGTGTGTGTGTGGAGGGAAAGCATTTATATGTAGTCGTGGTTAATTTAATTTATATAATAATAATAAAAGGTTTAGAATGGTTATATGTAATCTCATCAAATAGTGTTATATTTTCACCAATCTATGTCCCACGTCCCCAATTCAATGTCATCTCTTTTACCTAGAAAAGAGAAAAATATATTATACAAACAAAAAAAACAGAAGCAAATCAAAGACAGTAGATCCACTACAAAATAACAGGACAAATTGATGGATTTTAGTGATATAATTTTTATTTTTTTTTTTGGGGGGGGGGGGGGGGGGGGGGGGGTCATTTACGTAATGATAGATTTGCTCGATCGCCAATGGTAGAATTAGTATCTATTAGTATATCGATGGATTTGCGATTGAAGCAAATTTTAATTTAGTCGTGAAATATTGACGCTAAATTTAGGTCTCTTCATTTTACCATTAGTATTAACAGCGGCAAAATTTATTAGGCTTTAGTTTCAACTTTCAAGAACGAAGCTCTTTGCAGTCTCGTGTTAAAAGGTACTACTCTCTCCGTTTAAAAAATAATGACCTACTTTGACTTGGCATGAAGCTTAAGAAAATAAAGAAAATTTTTGAATCTTGTGGCCTTGAATTAAAGTTATTTCAAATGTACAAAAATGTCCTTTAATCTTGTGGTCCTAAATATTTCATGTGGAAAGTAGAAATTAAAGTATTGCCAAAAAAGAAAAGGAATCATTCTTTTTTAAACAAACTAAAAAAGAAAGTAGGTCATTCGTTTTTAAACGAAGGGAGTACTAATTATTATTTGTAGTGTTGTGTTGTACACCCTCCATCTCAAATAAATGTCACAAAAACTTGAGTCCAATGTCAAAAATATATCCAAACTATCCTTTTTCTTTTGAGATTAATACCTAAACTATTGAGGGTGTGAGAAACACATTTAAACGATCACTCATTAGTTTGAGAAATACACCTCAAAATAAATAGAAATCAATTAAAAAAAATAAGTTACCAAAAAAGAATAAAAACATGTCACATGGACTGATTTTTAATGGTTAGACACACTTAAAGAGCTTGTGAGCAAATATTTGGTCTAGTCGGCTTTTAGGTGTATTTCTCAAATTTATAAGTGATTGTTTAGATGTATTTCTCAAACTATAAGGGGTCGTTTGGTATGAGGTACTAAAACATATAATCCCGGGATAAAAGAATAGTCCCGGAATAAAAAAATTTATGCGTTGTTTGATTGTCAATATACGGGATAAATTATTTCGGAACTAATTAATAGTACTGGAATAAGTTATCCCACACATGTGGTGGGATAACAATTCCAACACAATTTATCCTTGGGATAAACTATAAAATGACAAAATAACCCCTAAATTCTTTGATTACCACTTTATATATATTACTTTACTTTTTTTTTAAATAAAATATACGGTATTAATATAATGAGATAGGTTAGATTTTAATGCGAATGAATATGAAACTTATCATATGAAGTTCAAATTTTTAAATGAAATGAAAAAATAAATTACAAAATTTGTGTATAATATTTTGTTGTTTCTACGCAAGTTTTTCAGCATTTTTATTTTACTTTTTCTACCAATTTTACTCAAATATTTTTATATAAAAATCCAAAAAAAAAAACTTCCGAAGCATAGGAAATCATTTTTGTCATTTAGTAGAGTATGTCACCTTTGTTTTCTGTTGTAGGAGTGGTACGCCATAGATTGTCCCTTGCTTGCAACCCTTCTTTCAATACAATACGCCCTTGCTCTTGTAAATCAATGAGCAAAATATATAAATATAAATATAGAATAAACTACTACACGATTCATCGTTATATATGTTTTGGAGAAAGTAAAAAAATCAAACCTATAAATAAAGAGAAAAATCATATGAATCAAATAAATAATTTTTTATGTTGAGTAATGGAGAATCTAGCTAGCTATTATTTTAAAACCTTTTTCAAAACTATAGCTAATAACATTTTTTCAAATGATTTTACTGATATATATATATATATATATTACTTCACTTAACTTTACTTTACTACTATATATAAGAGAGAATGTGAGATTTTAGTAGTCCTCACATCAATTTTTTTTTATCATTTTATCCTCAATTTAAATTTTAATTACTCTATAAATTTTCATTGATTTTGATAAATTTAAACAATTATATGAGCTTATTAAATGCTACAAAAATGATGAGTAATGAAAAAATGATAGTGACACCATAAAAACTATTTGTACAATCAAGTTCAAAATTGATGCAAAGATTTATTGTTTTTCTATTTTGTAGAAATGTTTATTAATTGTACTTTAGATTTTCATTTTTCCAAACAAATTTATCATGGACATAAATTTTCATTTTTCCTAACAAATTTATCATGGACATAAATTTTTATTTTTCCTAACAAATTCATCATGGACAAGTTATTAAAGTATGTTGACAATCCCTTTCTAACTTAATACATGTTTAATTATTAAATACAAAAATATTTTTATATTTAGCTAAAAATATTTAAAATTTAATTTATTAAAAAATACAATTTGACTCTCCAAATATTAATGATACTAAATAATGAAAAATGATAGTAATTCTTTTTCACATTTTTTATGATGAATTTTTTTGACAAAAAATGAGATTATCAATATTTTATGAAATTTAGAATAAAATAAGTAATTTAACATAAAATATTAGAGCTTCATATACATTTAATAAATATCAACATAAATTTCTTAACATATATTTTTAGGAAAAAGAAATTAATAAAGTTAAACAAAATTATTTTAGTTTCTTTTGTATGATTTAATATGAAGGAAAATAATTAAGCTAAATATTGTGAAGGGTATTTAGTAAACAAACAATATATTTTTATAAACAATGCACTACATATTATTTTTAGTACTACAAACCAAACAATCACTAAAAAATAATACCAGGATAACTTATTTACAACAACTAATTCCGATATTACTTGTTTTCAAACCAAATGACCCCTAAGTTATAGTTTAGGTGTGTTTATCACACTCCCATTAATTTAGGTGTGAAACTCAAAAGAAAAAAATAGTTTACATGTGTTTAAAGTGCCATTTATTTTGAGACGAGAGACTATATCATTTGATTATAATTTCAGGCATATGATAAATTTTCTTCTATACTTTTTTCCCTTCTCTGTTTTTTTCCTTTTAAATACCTTTTAACTCTTTGTTATATGTCTGTTTTCTCTCTCCCCCCATTTTTGGTAATTCATATTTTGTCAAATTAAAGAAATGGTTTTCCTATGTGTGCTCACGAGATTATTAATGTTAAATCTTCTGACCTTTTCAAAGATTTATTCCAAGTCTTTGTAGGGACAAAAGAAGAAAACTAGTTGATCACATGCTTTGTATTTATCCTACTATACAAAACTCCAATTTAGTGGTACTAAATTTTGGAAACCTCCCAACAAAGGAATTGGAAGTTGTTTAAGTAGTTAAAAGGCTTTGACTAATGTCTTTTCACAAATAATAATAAATCAGAATCTCATAATTAGAGGAATTCTGCAGATGATTCTGTTTATTTAAATGAATTTGACTTTCTTTCATCCAAATTTCTAAAAGCAGCCCAGTATGTATTTCTGAGTGACTTCCAAAAGAAAGAAAATAATTTGAGAGAGTCATGAGAATATATGTAGGGAAGAATTAACTTTATTTTAAAAGTGGTACTAGTTAATTGTGCTTATCTTATAAACTAGACATTGAATGTGGCTCATCTTTTGTATCAACTAGATATTATTTGTACTTAGTCAACCTTCACTTTTTTGTATGTCAACAACATCAATAGAACTACCTTGGCCTTGCAGTATCATTACCATTTGTTTGGTTCACAAATAAGTTATAGTATGTGTATTAGTAATATCATTGTGGTAAAAGTTACAGAAACATATATGTCTATTTGATTGGATTAGTCAAGATCAGTTTGTCTATTATTTGAGTCGTGATTTTTTGGTTTCAAAAATACATACTATTAAGCTTATTTAATTTGAATTACTTAATTATGATCGGTTACATTTACTGATTGAGCCTTGTTTTAGGTCACATTAACATAGGCATTCAGAATAGTATATAATTATTCAGAAGGAAAAAGTACATAGATTTGTTTTATTTACAAAATCATTAATCTCCTTAAAATGGACTGAGATATCTATGTCCTAACCTGAATTTTTTTTCATATTATTTTCAGCTGTGATTTATTATTATTTGTGATATATTACACCAACAGATACTTATCACAATTTTTGAGTAGCTATGATCCACGAAGTGGTTACACTTCTATACATATCGTAATGTTACTTTTTTTCTAGTACACTGGAAAAGACAAATAATTTACTCTTTTTAGAAGCAACACCTCTTTAAGTAGCCGTTTGGCCATGAGTATTTTTTTGAAAAATTATTTCACTTTAGCTAAAAAATGAAAATCACGGTGTTTGGCCATGAAAATTCCAAATACAATTTGGAATTGTATTTTGGAAAAGTGAAAATAAGAAAAACTTGTTTTTACTTTTTTCACTCCTACTTCTCTCACAAAATTTTAAAAATAACTTTAATTTATATTCATGGTCAAACACCACTCCAACTCCAACTTCAATTTCAACTCTATTTTCAACTTTTGAAAAATTATATTTTCATGGCCAAACGGGCCTAAGTCTATTAGGAGAAAGAAACTTTACATGATACGTACTTGCATATGGTAATGTCACTGCAAAAACTGGAAAACATTGTGCATGTTTGTTGGGCATGTAAATCAACTTGTACATGGGCCTAGATCACGGGCTGACATTCTTGCGATCCAGCCAAAATGAAATTGCAATATATGGGCCTTTTGGTGATATGGCCCATGTAACTTATGGGCTATCCTAGCCCAATCTAATCCATAAAGATAGAATTGGTTGAGTTGCTAATTAGCCACAACTTTCAAGAGGTTGATTCAAATGCTAAACTTTGGAATTAATTATACCAACCCCAACCAGCCACAATTATTCTAAACTTTACCTAGAAGAAAAATAAAACAAGGAAAAAATACATAAAGTATCATACTTAATTATTAAATTACAAAAAATAACAACATTTTTATCAAATTACATTTTGTAGCATATGTATTTGTATTTTTATAGCAACAGTTTGCAAAAATACAAAATACATATCGATCATAAGGGCAGTAAAAATCATATGTATTTGTATTTTTGAAGCAACAGTTTGAAAAAGTACAAAATACAACTTGTTATATTATGTAATTATGAAACTGTTGCTATGAAACTCATAATTAAAGGAATAAATATGTTATTTCTGAATTTTGCCAAAAGAATGCATTCGGTGTTTGCATAAACAAATAAATATAACATAAAATTTCTACATATAACTACGGTCACTAACACGTTAAATTGCATTATTTGTTTTGATCTCTTTTTTCTTCATGAATTTATTGCTCTATTTCTAAAATGCTAGATAACAAAAACCCTTTGTATATTTCTCGGATCATTCACCTAAGAAAATTTCTGCTTCTTTTTAGATTTTTCTATGTTTAGCAGTTAAATTAAATTCAGTTCCAAATAGTTGAAGCAGGGTGGGTCAATAATTAATTATAATATTCAAGGAAAACATAACTACTGGAGAGTTCTTATATACAGACTGGAGCCAGCTAACACATAGAGAAGTACCAAAGATAATTCCAACAAAAAGCAGGCATATGGCCAGAAATCCAGCTACTTTGGGCATTCCAATTAAAAGTATATAATAATTATACATGTGATGCATCTTATTGGATATTTACTAATTTAATTACTTGGTCAAAATATGTCTTGGTAACCTAATCCTAATGTGCTTCCGGATAACCCTAAGCATATATATTAATCCTAATGTCAATAATTTATTAATATTCATTTTTGGAGTTTTATCTTGTTAAAGAAAAAAGGGGAGGGGGGAGAGGAGGTTTTCCCACTTGAATACTGATCAGAGACCTTATATGTAGCTACTAGTTTTACCATATTTATATACTAATGTTCATTAATTGGGAATTTTCTATTAGAAACACCTTTATCGTCAAAAAGTTTTTCAATGAATTAGGAGTTTTAACAATTTATGCTGTAGGTACATAACTTGCATCTTTAGTCAAGGAAATAAAAAAAGAAGCTAAGTGAAATATAAACGAAGAGGCTCATGTTTAAGTCCTGAAAATGCATGGAGGATTCCATGAAATATTTTTTAAATGAGTCCTACGCGATGTGAATTTGAATTTATCACCCTAGTTATAGAATCGAAACCTCAACCGATTTTAAAAAATAATAATAAATGGAGAAAGCTTAGAGTGAAGAACCAAAAAGAACCAACATGGGTCGTAGTGGAAATACACCATCCTTAATCAGAGGTTTCGAATTCGAATCCTGGGTATAGAAAAATCTTGTCGGGAGCATCACCCTCAGAATGGGCCCTGCCGTGCGCGATTCGAATTAATCAAGGTTCCAATGCGAATACCGAACAACCAATGAAAAAAAAAAAAAAAAAAAAACAGTGATATTACAACCTACTAGTCCAACTGACCGAAGAGTCCAAAGAAGCCATGCACAAGTCAATTTTGGGAAGCTGCTCTCCTAACACATCTACCATATTAAAATTGAGCTACAAAAATACCTAACAAGGCAAAAGATATACACAAACATTTTACACTTTCTTGTGAAGGAGCAGTTTGTCTTGTTATCATTTGTATCACTACCTTTCAAATCTATATTTATATTCTTTTTTAACTACAACTTACTGAATTGCAACAGCTTCAAGCCTTCAACAATAATAATATACTACTACATAATCTAGGTACCACATACGTCGTTTCAACATATGACGAATTATATATTTAAAAGACTTTGTGGGTGTTCCAATATTATTTGCTGTATATCTTTGGAACATATTTTCAAAAGTATTTAATTTCTTTAAAAATAATTCCAATTGCTATTCGATACCTACCTACAATAGACCCAACTAAATTGTAATTCACACCGATAAATCTCATATTAGCGCCTTCTAACAAGTGTGATTGTATACTCATGAAGATTCAAACCTTAAATTACTTCTAGTTAAGCATGAAATTATTACTTATCACTCCACTACAATTCTAATTGACAAGAACAATTACTACATTTTTTTCACAAATAACTAGGAATTTGACTAAAGATGAGCGGGTAGAAACAGTCTGGAGCCAGCCAACAAGAAGGACGATTACAAGAAAAAGACACAGAAAACAATAACTCCAGCTGCAAAGGATATGCCAGTTACAAAAACAGGTGATATGTGGCATCTGTTTTTACAGCCAATTTAATTTCTAGTACTTCAACTCTACCTTATAGGTAACATCCAATGCCGGTATTTCTAGTTAATTCAATTTAATAACCTAATGTACTGACCGATATGTTGGTAAATATGTATAGATATATTCAGAAATTTTAAAGTCTCATATAGGTAACATCTTTGTATCTGATTAATGAAGAAAATATGAAAGGAAAAACAATAAGTTCCCACTTGAATACTACTACTAGTATTCTCAAGGAATTGTCGATTGGATGAACGTGGACAGCTCAACCTATTAAATATTACTACTAATTTATATGTTTGTTAGTATCTTATATTCTTTCTTGTTTCTCAAGGAATACAAAGTTTAACAATTGATCTTTCAGATAACAAAGTTCACAATTATCAAGTTTAATCGAATATAGAGATGCATGCTAGGGAGTTAACACAACCCAATTCATATTTAATTCGAAAAAAGGTACGAATATACCCCTAAACTTTAATAAATGGTGCAAATATACCCTTCGTCATATTTTAGGTATAAATATACCATTGACGTTAATGAAAAGGAACATATATATCCTCCGTCATACTTTAGGTATAAATATACTCTTGTCGTTAGTGAAAAGATACATATATACTCCTGAACTTTGATAAATGGTACAAGTATACCTTCCGTCATACTTTAGGTACAAATATACCCTTTCCGTTAATGAAAAAGTACATATATACACTTTTCATTAACGGCAGGATATGTGTCATAATCTTGTTCATTTGCCCTAAAGTATAACCGCGCGTATATCTGTATCATTTATGAAAATTCAGGGATATATTCGTACCTTTTCCGTATTTAATTTGAAGAACAACTATTTTTTGATATTTGAATATATAAATTCTGAAAGTTTTTAATTAGCAAAAAGCATCAAAGCGGTATACCTTGGCCACGTTGACTAAAATGAATAGAATTAACTAAGTCTAACATATATTTCTTCTGCTTCATTTTATACGATATCACTTGAATTTTAACAAGAAATCTTGACCTTTCAAGCTTGAAGTTTAGCCAAGCATGAGGGGACATGGTTGATGAAAGATTCACTAGTGATCATAATATTGAGGATAAAATTGAAGTTTTTTGGGTAGAAGTTTCCTTAAAAGATGGCCAAAACAAAATTGGATTTGGTATATGATAGGATATATGCCAATGGATGATTTGGAATATGCCAAAGAATGTGCAAGAATGAACAGTTACTATCCCAATAGAAAATTGGAAGTACATCCTAAAGTACATTAGGCATATCCTCATCCTCTTTTGGAGTTTTGGTTTTAGACCAAACCTACTCACCATTAAGAGGTCTTGGCTTTGGCCTGCACGTGCTAAAGTCAATCTTTTACCTAATATTAATTAATAACACCAAAAAATAATAGTAGTATAGTATAAAATGTTTTTAGGTTACATACATTTTTAAGTTGTTTAAACTTTTTCTAATTTAGTCATCCGATATTATATGAAATTTATTGGACCGGCTAATTTAAATTCACAATGTGTAGATCTATTAAAAAGATAAAATATTTCTTATCAAAAAGTTCTTCGGGCTCAAACTCGACCCAATTAATTGATATAAGGTAGAAGAGCTAGCTTAACTATTCCACCATATTCCTTGATAGTAAGTTGTTTAAACCTTGATTTTATGTATCGAGTTTGTTTTGGTGGATTTATGTTAATCATTGTTTAGAAACAAGGTTATAACAGTGAAAGATTTAAACCTAACAAGCCAAATCAAAGAAACAACTATTTTGGTGAAGGGATGTCACAATAAAATCGTTAAACAAGTGTTATTGTAGTCGCGGTTGCAAGATGATGGTTTGAAGATTTATTTGACAATGAAGTGTATCTTGATATTCGATATGGGGTTGAATGTATTTTCACTTGAACAACAATAAAAGTGGAGTTCGACACAAGTCAAAGGAAAAAGCAAGGAGAAATTTCACTTTGGAAACAAAAAGAATAGTTCCAAAGAAAGGATCCAGTGTCACGGGATAAGCTTCCCGGTGTCCAAGTATTAAGTCTAAAGGACTTGTGTCCGTCGAAAACTTTTTTTTCCTTTCTATTTGACCTTTCTTGTCGGCACCAAGAGCGTAACATAGTAATCATAAAAGTCGAAGGATAATAACGAGATTTCAATTCAAATTTTAATAGAGATTAAAATAGTAGATACTTTTCTTCTATTTACTTAAATCTCAATTAACAAAATTACTCGATATTTACTCAGAGACGAACCCAGGATTTGAAGTCTGTGGGTGCACCAGTGTTGTCAAAGGCGCGCATAAGCCTCGAAGTAAGACTCAAAATGTGTTGAGCACTCGTCTCACTTAATGTGCAGATTAGGTTCTAATTTCTAATACATACCTTTCCTAGACGAAGGCTAAACAATTGGTATTTCACTTTTTAAAAAAAAAATAAAAAAATTATTCATATATTTCTCATTCATACTTATATTATTAGTCTTGGATTAGACATGTATTTATATTTTTTTCTCCTTTTATGCCTTTTTTGTTAAATCCCACACTTTAGTTGTACTTTGTGATTAAACACAGTAGACCTTGAAGTTTTTTACGCTTATTGCTTTTGATAATATTGTGGTGCAGCAATATTATCTTAAGACGTTAGAAAAACTTTGAGTGTCGATTAAGGGATATTATCATATTCAATTGGTCGCCAAAGATATGAACAATAATGCAAAAATAATTATATCGAACGAATATGAGTTCTGAGATAATAACTTTACTTTCTTATAATATAAAGTTTACTTTTATAACCATCAATTGTTGTAGGTTAGTGGTGAAGGGGTGTTCACCATAGGGATTGGTTGTGAGTTCAAATCCTCATATTATCGATTTTTGTTACAACTTTGGTAATAAGCCTTTAAATCTGAAAAATTGAAATATGAAGTTTACTTTTATCAATTTTTAGCAATCGTGGTAGGTCAATGGTGAAGCAGAGTTCACCTTAGGTACTGATCGCTCGTTCGAATCCTCATTTCATCAAGTTTTGTTAATAATAAGCCTTTAAATCCGAAGAATTGGAAATAAAAGAGAAAATGTTATGCTATTCCCGCGAATCGACCCTTGGTCGTATGGGTGGAAGTGCGAGTATAAACCAGCACACCAAGGTCCACTATCTATCAACTATGAGTGCACTATAGTATATATTTCAATTTATCAAGGTATATACATATATATACACACAAGTTTTTTCGATGTTAACGGGTGCACGTGCACCCCACCGCTACACGTAGATCCACCTCTGTATTTACTCCGATAAAAAATAGCAAATACACGATTAAAAATAAGTTGATCACCACTATCACAAAAAAGGGAGTTGGACAATAGCTTTTCCATTGTTGAACCTAAAAATATTCTTTAAAGGAGATAATAGAATAATAGCATAAAAATTGATCACATGGCATGCAAGTTGAAGCAGTTCTATTCTATGAAGGAGAAAAAAAAAAAGTAACCACCAGCAGTATTTAAAATAAAATAGGCACATGCTAAAGTCATTGGCATTTAAAGTATATATTCCAATGAAATTTAAAGGAAAAATGAATAAAAACAATGTGTACCCAAGATTTAAAGCGCGTTTTTTATTATAGTAATCTCAGCATTAATTGCGCTAACCCGATTATCCAGCTTCGCCTTCCACCTTAAAAAAAAGAAAAAAAACATGTCACTATGTGATTCTTCTTCTTCTTTTTTATCTCGATAATCAAAACACACCTCTAATTTTGCTCTCAACTTACTTTAGCTCTTTAACAAAATTTTTATCTATTTATGTCCTTAGCAACTTTTATGTGAATCAGTTATCATCCCAAGAATAGTGATTACCACATAAAAAATTATTTTTAAGAAAATAGTACTGCTAATATATTCTCCCTATGTCTCAAATTACCCGTTCTAAATTTCCTAATTTGATTTTTTATTTTCTTTGTCTTTTTTCATTAATTAAGAAGAGATGATTTTTTTTTCATATAAACATTATTTAATAGGGGTATTATGATAAACTAACTATGTTATTAATTATTTTTCTTGATCAATATATCATCTCAATTTGGAACGGAAGAAGTATATATTAGTGGACCCTTTTCTTAAAAAAAACAAGAATTAAGTGATTCTACATATTCTTCTTTTTTTATGTCACGTTAGTCTTAGGGGTTTAAAATTACTTAATTTACTATTCCTTCCGTCCTAAATTATTCATTTCAAATTAAGGTGGCATATTAATTAAGAAAAATAATAAATAACATGACTAGTTTATCATAGTATCCTAAAAATGATGTTTACATTTAAAATTAAAGAAAAAATAATTAATGCAAAGAGTAAAACATAGAAAAAAATTTATCTCTTCTTGATTAGTGAAAAAAGACAAGTAAGATGAGACATTAAATTAAAAAATTTGGGACGAGTTATTTGAAATGGAGGAAGTATAAAATTGTTAAGAATGGTAAATAGTTTTTCGTGAAATCAAAGATCTAAAGTAAATTGAAAGGACAAATTTAAATATTTTGATATCTTTTTATTTATTTATAATATTAGATATTTATATTGAAGTTCAAATTAATTTAAATTTATATCATAAAAAATCTATTTAACAAAAATAAATGCACAAAATCATTCGATATCTTCTAATTAAAAATTATATTCATCCACCTCAATTCTTATTATTTGTCATGAGACTATTTGCAATTGTACCCAAAAAAAAGTACCAAAAGATAAAATTAGGAATTGAATTTTTTATGGATTAGTTTGAATAGAGGGATATTATAAATAAAGAAACTTGAAATATTTGAGGAGACAAATTTGACCAAAACACTACCCATTGGTTAGAGACCAATATGGCACGAAAGACGTGGAGTTTTTATCATGGAAAGAGAGAAAAAGTTTGACCAAAAATGAAGGAGCCCACCAACATTATGCAATAGAATTTGTTAAATAAATTAATAGTATAAATTTGAGGGATATTGCCACGTGGAATAACCCCCCGTCCCCACCGTAATCAATCCTTAAATTTCATTTTCATGCACTTACTTCTCAATTCTCATCCCTACAATAACTCATCACCTCTATCCATTCATCTTCTGACACGTATCCCATGTTACGGAGCACCTCTCCACACTTTAAAATACACGCCCACTAGTCCATTTACTATAAAAAAAAAAATGGTACTTAAAATAATTTCCAACTAAAATTTGAGATTAAATTTATTCATATTTGGTGCTATCATGATATTAAATAGTAAGATTATTATCTCATATAAAAAATAGAATAAAACAGTTTCATGAAATATCATCTTAGCTTATCTCATTCAATGTACTAAACTATCAATAGCTTATGAAATATTTTTATTTATCTCATTCAATTTATCCTATCACATTTTATGCTATAATATTAGAATAAATTATCATATATATATATATATATATAGTAAGTGATATAACTTAGTGCAATTTGTAAAATACTTTATTTATCTCAACGAGCCCAAAATAATTAGCGCGTGACGGAAAAGACAACTAGGCCTGCCATTTTATCAGGCAAAGAGTAAAAAAGAAAAAGAAAAAAGAAAAAAAAAGGCCAGTTGGCATAAGTACGCGTCTGCTGGCCGACCTTATCCTCATTTTATTTTGCCCCATATTTTAGTTTATTAAGTATAGTTTAATTTAATGAAATGAAAAGTAAATAAACATTTTGATAGAAAGAGAGGCTGCCATCAAGTGTGAATAACTAATAAATATAGAAAGAGAAACGAAACTAAACCCTAGATTTCATTCTGACTGAAAGCAAAGATTATTTTGTATTTTTGGCCAACTAACACTTTGCTTCGTTACATGAATTTTTTCAGTTATTATTGATAAAGGTCAGTGCTTAAAGTTTTTTTTTTTTTTTACACTTATTAGAATTAATTAATGTTGTTTTTGTTGTTAAATGTAGTAATAATTATTGAAAGGAAAAAAATAATTGGTTTTTAATACAATGGAGTTGTTAAGCACCACTTACATGTATGGTGATTATTAGGTATAGGTTGGATTTGATCTTGTTATGTTTAAAGCTTGAGTTTTCTTCACTAAATTTAGCTAATGGGTTTCTGTTTTATTGCTGGGATTCTTTTCCATTTTTGGTATTCTTGCAACTGTTTTTTTTTCTTTTGCTTCTCAGTTTTTAAGTTTAATGAGTTTATTTTGGTTCTTTCTTGGGCGATACCCATTTTTTCAGATCCTTTTGAATTTTGCTCAGTCTGATAATCAAGAAGTGGCTGTTGGGTTTGGTTGGTGGGTGTGGTTCATTTCAAGGAAGTTGTTTTGAGTTTTGTTTTTAGCAGAAAAAAAGGTTTCTGTTTGGTCTGTCTGCTTATTTGAGGATTTGCTGAAGGAGTTTGTGCAAATTAAGGTTTGTAGAGATGATGTCCAAATCGTATACAAACTTGCTAGATCTAGCATCTGGAAATTTCCCTGTGATGGGGCGCGAAAAGAAGCGGCTGCCACGGGTAATGACAGTTGCTGGAGTTATTTCTGAGCTTGATGATGATCAAGCTAATAGTGTTACATCAGATGTTCCATCATCAATTGTTGTAGATCGAATAATTATAGTGGCTAATCAGCTCCCTGTAAAAGCTAAACGTAGGTCGGATAATAAAGGATGGAGTTTTAGTTGGGATGAGGATTCATTGTTGTTGCACATAAAAGATGGTTTGCCAGATGATATGGAAGTTATCTATATTGGTTCTTTAAAGGTTGAAGTTGATTTAAGTGAACAGGATGATGTTTCACAGTTACTGCTGGATAAGTTTAAATGTGTTCCTGCTTTTCTACCACCAGACATTTTATCTAAATATTATCATGGTTTTTGCAAACAGCATTTATGGCCACTTTTCCATTATATGCTTCCCTACTCGGCCAGTCATGGCAATCGATTTGATCGGTCGTGGTGGGAGGCATATGTTGCAGCAAATAAGATATTTTCCCAGAAGGTGATTGAGGTGATAAATCCAGAGGATGATTATGTATGGATTCATGATTATCATTTAATGGTTTTACCTACATTCTTGCGTAGGCGTTTCAATAGGCTGCGAATGGGGTTCTTCCTGCATAGCCCTTTTCCTTCATCAGAGATATATAGGACTCTTCCAGTGAGAGAAGAAATTCTCAAGGCCCTACTTAATTCTGACCTAATTGGTTTCCATACATTCGATTATGCACGACATTTCCTGTCCTGTTGTAGTCGCATGTTGGGATTAGAGTATCAGTCAAAGAGGGGTTACATTGGGCTTGAGTACTATGGACGGACGGTGGGGATCAAGATTATGCCAGTTGGGATTCACATGGGGCAGATTGAAACCGTGCTTCAAGTAGCAGATAAAGAGCGGAGAATCGGAGAACTTAAGCAACAGTTTGAAGGTAAAACTGTTTTACTTGGTGTTGATGATATGGACATTTTTAAAGGTGTCAATTTGAAACTTCTCGCATTGGAGGAAATGTTAAAACAGCATCCGAAGTGGCAGGGAAGGGCAGTGCTGGTACAGATTGCTAATCCAGCTCGAGGAAAAGGAAAAGATATTGAGGAAATACAAGAAGAAATACAAACAAGCATCAAAAGAATCAATGACAAGTTTAGACAGCCTGGTTATGAACCCGTTGTGTTCATTGATCGCCCAGTTTCTCTTAGTGAACGGACTGCCTATTACTCTGTTGCTGAGTGTGTAGTTGTAACAGCAGTAAGAGATGGCATGAACCTTACTCCATATGAATACATTGTCTGTAGGCAGGGCATTCCTGGTTCAGACTGCACTGCAGATTCCAATGGTCTAAAAAGAAGCATGTTGGTAGTGTCTGAGTTCATTGGATGTTCTCCTTCACTAAGTGGTGCTATACGTGTTAACCCATGGAATGTGGAAGCAACAGCAGAAGCACTGAATGAGGCAATTTCAATGGTTGATGCTGAGAAGGTGTTGCGCCATGAGAAGCATTATAAGTATGTAAGTACACATGACGTAGCTTATTGGTCAAGAAGCTTTTTCCAGGATCTGGAGAGAACTTGCCAAGACCATTTCAGGCGACGTTGCTGGGGTATTGGTTTGAGCTTCGGTTTTAGGGTTGTAGCACTTGATCCTAATTTCAGAAAGCTGTCCATGGACTCCATTGCTGCCTCTTACTCAAGAGCCAAAAATCGGGCAATATTGTTGGATTATGATGGTACTCTGATGCCTCAAACAGCCATCAATAAGGTCCCAAGTCCCGAAGTTATTTCAATTATTAACTCACTTTGTGGTGATGAAAGAAATACTGTGTTTCTGGTGAGTGGACGAGGAAGGGATAGTTTAGGCCAGTGGTTCTCTCCGTGTGAGAAACTAGGCATTGCTGCGGAACATGGATACTTCTTAAGGTATTCTTGGAACAAAGCTTATTCTCATTTTCTGTCTATTAGTCATATCCCGTATGTCAGTATGTACTTATTGTCTTTATCTACCAGGTGGTCTGCAGATAAAGAATGGGATGTCGTTGGGCAGAGCAATGATTTCCAGTGGATGCAGATTGCTGAACCTGTTATGAAGCAGTATACAGAAGCTACAGATGGGTCTTCCATTGAAACTAAAGAAAGTGCTCTTGTTTGGCATCATCGGGATGCTGATCTTGGTTTTGGGTCTTGCCAAGCAAAAGAGATGTTAGACCATCTTGAAAGTGTGCTTGCGAATGAGCCTGTTGCTGTGAAGAGTGGGCAGTTCATTGTTGAAGTTAAGCCTCAGGTGTGTCATCTCTTAACCTTTGCACATTTATCTCTAGCTTTTTGGATGAACATTATTCGATGTCGCAAATATACTCCATTCATCCATTGGATCTGCTCCAATCTCCAGCAAATTACTTAGTTATTTTGTTACCTATCTTGACATGCTTTATAATTCTTGTGTATGGAATGCTTTATAGTATATACTGACTAGCTGTATTTTCTTATAACAAGAGGGGGCATGATCAAACTATTTTAGACGTGTCTTTGTTGATTCTAGAATCTAGATGTGTAGACATTAAAAAGCTGCTTCATTCAAATATAGGCAAAAAATTTATATCTGTCAGGTTTCATGGAAGTATTTAAAGATGATGGTTGAAATTTTTTTGGAGTTGGTGTTTGAGCTATGAAGTTTTCTGATGACTGTCAACCTAGAAAGTGTAACTGTTAGGACAAAGTCTATCAGATGATTATCACTCGGATGGTGCATCTTGTAATAATACCCCATTCACTTGTAAGGAGGTTTAGAACAGAAGAAAGTAGACATCTCCTTGCTCTTTGTGGTTCGGTTTGTCATATTGAACCAAGCATGAGAGCTACCACGTCAAATAAAGCAATTTGTTGGAGTTTCTGGATCACCCGTGGTTTAATTAATTATTTCTGATGGAGTATTACAAACTGCAGGAAATAACATTTTGTCTATTAGATATATGCCGCAATTAAATAACTGAGTGATTCCAGCATAATGCCAAATAGGTAGAGGATATATTACTCTCGTTTTCTTATACTCCCTCCGTGATCATTTTACTTTACCCTTATACTGAACATAAATTTTTCTTTGTACTTGTCCATTTTAGGTAATTAAGAAAAAATTGTGAATTTTTTCCAATACTATACTTATCATTAAATAACTACATAAGGTACTAGTAGTCAAATTTAGATTTTCAAAATATAATTAATAAAGTTAGTTTAGTAAAAAAATAAATAAAAAAGGGCAGCCCGGTGCACTAAAGCTACCGATATGCGCGGTGTTCGGGGAAGGGCTCCACCACAAGGGTGTATCGTACGCAGCCTTACCTTGCATTTCTGCCAGAGGCTGTTTCCAAGGCTTGAACCCGTGACCTCCTGGTCACATGGCAGCAACTTTACTAGTTACTCCAAGGCTCCCCTTCTAGTTTAGTATAAGAAACTACTAATAAATATCTTAGTAAGTGGAGTGCCAAGTCAACATAGGCCAAGTAAAATGAAAGACAGGGAGCAACAAGAATAGAAATAATTACGTTCCTAGTCCATGTACTTCTCAACAAAATGTGAGCAGCCAGAAAATTTTTGTAAAATATATTTGTTGAAAATGATGGCTCGTATACTTTCCTAAATAGTCTTCTCGTTATAGCTGTATTCTTCTTTTCTACCTGTTTTACACATACACATCCATGTGTGGCCTTGTTAGTTTTTTTTTGCCGACTCCAGTTTATCTAAACATTAATTTTTGCAACAATTCCAGGGAGTGAGTAAAGGTCTTATTGCGGAGAAAATTTTCGAAACAATGGCTGAGAGTGGCCGGCAGGCTGATTTTGTGCTGTGCGTAGGTGATGATAGGTCTGACGAGGACATGTTTGAGATTATTGGAAATGCAATAAATAGTGGTATATTTTCTTCAAGCACAGAAGTTTATGCTTGCACAGTGGGACAAAAGCCGAGTAAAGCCAAATATTATCTTGACGACACGACAGAAGTTAGAACCATGCTTCATGCTCTTGTCGAGGAATCTACTCCTCCACCTTCACCTGAAATTGTAACATAAAGCTCTATTTGGAGTTATATCGTCTCCTGTTTTCTTGTCAGAGTAGACTTCACACTGTCTCCACCCTTTGAAGTTTTGCAAAGAAATATCCTTAGAGCTTGTCCTGACGTGTGAGACGTATTACTTTCAAAGATTGAATGGAGAGATATTGTACAGAATTCTTTGAGAGACCATTGACTGATGGGGTTGAGATTAAACCGATCCTAAATGTTTCAAACCCAGAAGCACTGCTGTGAAGTTGACTCTGATGGGAGAGCAATGCCAAATGGTGAATATATATGTGCTGCCCTTGTTGAATACATACCCACCCTTATTCAAGTTCTTTTAAGGCGGCCACACCTTAGAAGCCTTGCGTGTGGCGAGATGGAGCATTGATAATCGTAACTTGCATTATTAGATCAAAACTGTAAACAGGTGTTTTTTCTTCTTTTTTGTTTCATTTATTTAAGGATCCTTCTTTTTCTCTCTAGGAGTGGACACCAATTTGTTGGATTCTCATAATTGTAAATGCTATAGAAATTTACCATCTCTTTCTTCCTTATGGTAGAGTTCCTAAACACATGAAAACAAAACCTGGTGATTGTTAGCTGTGACATCAATGACGGTTATTCTGGTCTTTCAAGTGCAAGTTTGCAGAACAAAGAATGAAGCTGTGGTAACAGCACAAACGTTTGATTCCTAATCTTTGTTTTATGAAGATGGAAGTGCTATCTAGCTTTGTGGGCATCAACCGTTTGTTTCTTGTTGGTGAGCTAGACGGTCCGACTCTCTCTCTCTTTTAACTCGTGGTCAAATGGTTTCCAAGGTCAAATTGAGCGATTTGCAAGTCGCCTGGTATCTAGCGATTTGCACTTGCATGGCATGTGAAATGTATGGTGAGACTTGTACTTGGAATGGAGTTATAATGTACGGTGAGACGTGAAATATGTGCGTTTCTGGGCGCCACTGCTCAACCAATACACTTATAAGTCCAACACTATAAGAAACGTATCTTGCTTCTACAATTCTTCTAAACCTACACAAACTTAAATATTGAAAGATTCGATAATGCAGTGGACTCTCACTCTGTTTTATGTGTTGTCAAAATTCAGTATCACACGACGGCTACTTAAACACACTTCTAGTCCCTTATTTTCCCAAACTGTTTGAGATTGGTGTTTATCTTATAATTTTAACAAAATAAAAAAAATCATTTTGTTATGATCAAAAGTAAAATTAATAAAAATTATATAAAGAATGTAATACTTAAGCTTAAAAATTTGATGTAATATTTTTGTACTTCAAAGTAAAAGATAACATAAAAAATATACATTAACATACTTTACTACTTAGAATACCTTGTATTTTGGTAGAATATTTATAAAAAGATTTTTAAAAAAATGTGTTTATAATGTTTCTGCACATGAGAATAGAGATATTTCTACATTTGAGAATTGAGGATTTATATAGGCCTTCATGTGTTGCAACAAAGAAACTCACATCCTCTTTGAAATTTTTTGTTAAAAAAGCCCTTTTGACTCTCGACTCATCTTGTCAATAAGTTTCTAAGTAAAATTAAGAAGGAGAAGGAACAAACAATGCGTTTGCACATTATGGACTTTAAATGCATGTAACTATGTAAGAGATATGAAAAGGTAACGGATACTGCATTTTTATTATAATTGTAGCATTCAAAAGTACATATGTAATATTTCTTACAATATTTTTGTGATCATTATTTATTTTTCTATTCAACTGCTATTTTGGATCAAATGAAAATACTAAATCTACTAAGTCACCATTTGACGGCTATTTTTCAATAGTAGATTTAGTATTTTCATTTGATCGAGCTGACTTCCCCATCTTATAATCTTTGTTATAATAAGGTGTATATACTTAGGGTGTTGTATAAGCAGATTTATCCTTTTGCTCTAAGCTTATGCACTTACATCAATTTCTGATATAGATTGACAGTTTGAGACTACTAACCAACCCCTTCTTCACGTAATTATTGTATATCTTAAATCGGGAAAAAGTCATATATACTTCCGAACTATTGAAAATGGTATGTAAATAACTTTCGTTATACTTTAAGGTTATTTGTGTCCTTGTCGTCTAACTTTGGGTACGTAGATACTCCCAAACTGTTGAAAATGATACGTATATACCTTTCAGTTAGACCCCGCAAGCCGTGTGTCCTCATTCAAAAGAAATTAACCCATTTTTTGCAATTTATCCCGTGACCTTCCGGGGAAATGTTCGAGTTTGTCCACATGTCCCCATCCTAAAGAAATATTCTGTGATCGCATTGGTTTTGGTTCGTCAAGAAATAGGTGTGGGAAAAATTCGCTTCCAACTCCGTACGTAGAACATTTCATTGGCAGGTCAAGAGATAAATTGTTAAGGGAAAATGGTTTAATTCCTTTCAAACGAGGACACATGGTGTGCTCCGTCTAACTGAAGGGTATAGCCAGGTTCACCTGCCCAATGCCAATGTTGGGGAATTTCTATGTTCACTCCCATCAGAGGAATCTGCCTTGATTTCGATTTTATTATGTACAAGTGGGCCACAAATAATAACAAAAAACGAAATAGAAGCGACCCCTGATTCGCCAAAGTACCACTGCAACAATCATGTTTAATTTCTTTTGACAGTTTTAGATTGTGGTGTTTTGTAATCAGGGGCAGTTAGTTATGTATTTCCATTACAAAAAAAAAAAAGGTAAAAAATAAAAATTGTGTTGTAGTATATGTTAAATTCTTTTTCTTACAAAGATGAATGGAAAAAGGATGCTTGTGTTATGATTTTCGTAACTTTGGGCTAGTTGTTATAGAAAATTCAAATTTTCACTTGATAATTTAATGGGAGGTAGCACGTACCATTTTCAATAGTTTGGGAGTATATATGTATTCAAAGTTAGACAATAAGGTACGAATAATCTAAAAGTATAACGAAAAATATTTAATACCATTTTCAATAGTTCAAAGATATATGACCTTTTTCCCGTATCTTAATTTAGTGAGGTTTGTGTCGGAGCACATATACGCTTCAACAAATTCAAATACTATCACTTGTGCATATTTTGACCTTTAAATGCATGTGAAAGTAATGGGTCTTTACAATGTCCTAAGGGTGGTAAATGGACGGGTTGGATTGAAATTGGACGAGTTAAAATAGGTTAAACGAATAATTGGGATAATGCTCAATCCTGCCCAAATGTATTTGGGTCAAGATGGGCTGGACAGAATGAGCTAAATTATGGGTCATGGGTTATAACCCAACCCGCCCAAGTGCAAATTTAATCAAATTAAAAACACCAGCAACTTTTTTCCTTTTTTTCTATCCTTTTATCTTTTCCTTTTTTCCTTTTTTTGTTTTTTTATTCCATATTTTCATTTTTTTTTTGTTTCTTTTTTTCTTTTTCTTTTTTTCTATTTTTTATTTTCTTTTTTCTCTGTTTCGTTTTTTACTTTTTTTCTTTTATTTTATATTTTTTGGTAATTCCTTTTTCTTTTCTCTCATTTTTTTTATTGTTGTTGTCACATTTTATATTTTATATATTATTTTAATTTTATATTTATTTGTATCATATATATTTCAAATAACTTTATTATTTATATTTGAATACTTTAGCCGTGAATATAATTTATCATTTGTATTTGTATAGAAATAATTATAAGGAATAATTGTATTTACTTGAGTTTGAAATATTTAATATGCAATATGTCATTCAATGCAAATGTATCGTTAGGATTTCTACATCAAGTTTATCATTTGCATTCTCATAAAGTTAAGTGTCATTTATATGTGTATGGTTCAAGTTGTATAAACATGTATCATTTGATACAAGTGTAAACGTTGTATTTGTATAGTTTAACATATTTTTTTTATAATTTATCATTTATATTTGTATTGTTTAATTTGTATTGATAAAATGCAATTCGTATCAATGAAGATAAATCGTATAAAATATAAATCATGGTGAGTACTATAAAATACACATACAAGTGAGAATTATAAAATACAAATATAAACACAAGCGTGAACTATAAAATACAAGTACAATTGTATCAACGAATACAAAAATAAAAATGATGATGTGAACTATAAAATACAAATACAAGTAGAATTATAAACTACAAATACGTCAGCTATAAAATATAAATACGAATACAAGCGTGAATTAGAAAATACAAATACAATTATATCAATAAATACAAAAATATAAATGAAAGTGCGAATATAAATACAATAAGTTATTGTGGTATTTTCGTTATCAATCATAACTTGTGCTCCACAAAGCCATATTTTTTTAAATATAAATAAAATAAATTAAAAAAATAAGAGAAATAAAAATTCAAAAAAAAAAAGAAAAAAGAGAGAGAGAGAGAAATACAAGCTATAGATAGAATAAAGAAAAGAAAAGAAAAAAAACAAAAATAAAGAAATGGAAAAAATAAAAATAGAAAAAAAGAAGAAAAATGAAAATAAGAAGAAAAAAGAAAAAATTACCTAAAACAACACCTTAATTTTTTAATATTATTTAAAATTCCATCCACCTAAGCTAATTACAAAAATTCCTTATAAACCACTTTACACACTATTTTCTGAAACATTACTATCCACTTCAATAAACAACAAACAACTCCTAAAATTTCGCCTTAAATCACGATTTTATTGATTTAGATTACACCAAATCTCATGTTTAATGCAAAACCATCTTCCATTTGGAGTAATGGTCTTCCATTCACGCAAATTACTCCATAAATTTTGTGTTTTATTTTTAAGTTTATTAGTTCTAAAATTGAAGCAAATTGCTTTTCAATTTAATGTTCTTTCACCATTTTAACAAAATTAATGGAGTCGGGTATTGGTCTTATTCAGTTGTTGCAACTCCTACTGAAGTTAATGTTGAGTTTGTGCCGGGTAACTTTGATTTTGAAGACAGTGATTTTAGTGAAAATAGATCTAAGCATCGAAACGATCTGACAATGATGAAGAAGTTACGGGATGTTGCTGAAAGTAATGAGAAAAAGCTTGTTGTTGCTGTTTCAAAGAGAAAAAGAATGTTGTTTCAAAGAGAAAAAGAAATAGAAAGAACGTTGTGTAAAGAGACCCACTATCACAAAGATATGATTTTTATGTATTTGATAGATGAATTTCACCCATATACATTATAATTATATATCATAATACAAAATGTAACAAACGATAATGTAAACGATGCATCCGTACATAGTTGTAATGTTACAGAGTATTGCCTGCTTTATGATACATAGTAAAAGTTGTATGTGTTTTGGGTTATTTTTCACCTGATACATTAAATATGCTGAGTTCGATACATAGATCAAATTTTACTGAGATATTACATGTTTTCTAATACATATTGAAATTTGTATGTTATTTGAGTTCTTTTACACTTGATACATTTAATATACTGAATCCGATACATAGATCTAACTTAGTGAGATATTTCATTATTTCTGATACATAGTAAAAGTTGTGTATATTTTGGGTAATTGTATACCCAATTCATCCAATGTAATAATGTTATTTATGTTAAGAAATATATTATAAAAATAAATATATCTTTATTATTATATTACGATATATTATGTTCAATATTTCTGAACGCACGTAATGAAAATGTTATCAAATCCGTTCCACCTCATCCTATGAGGTTTGGTAGTTAGTGCAATCATAAATTTGTTATCAATATTAAAAATTTTGCGGGTAAAAGTACTCAAATTGTTTTAGCAAACATGCTTTGGTGTATTTCTTGATATGCCCAAATCAATTTTTTAAGGACAAATAATCAAATACTTGTTGATGCTTGAGCTTGTACAAGATAATCCAAATGAATTACATGTTTATGTAAAGAAAATATACTATAAAATTAAATTCTATAATACATCAAAATGTACCAGGTCTCAAATGAAATATACTACAATATTGTTTAAACAATATTCAACGCTAGACCAACTAAAAACAAAACAACAAATTAATCAGAATACGTGAAACATGCCATGTATCTTAAAATATAAATATCAATTCTCTTTCGAAAAAAGTCACTGATACATCTTTTGTGACCTGATACATTAAATATAAGCAGCAATGTATCATATTACAACACCAATATACCATCATTCGAGCTACATTACAAATTCAAAAATATTATTCTTGAACTTAACATAAACCTTTACTACATTGTCTTTCGAATCATTATTGGCGATGAATTTTCTTTGACAACGTATCTGGCGTCGATTTTTTCTTGATTAATCAATACCAAATTTGATTGGAATTGTCGAAATCAACTCAAAAACGAAACACTTTCTCCAACAACAATTTCATCACTTTTATATTTTTCATATTGAAGTTTATTCATTCAAACACTGTAAAATCTCAATAGAATGGAGATGTTCATAACATATTCAAAAGAAAGAAAACAGGAAAAGAAAACAAAGATGAGAGAATTTGTTTTCTGAAATTTCATCGAAGGGGATTGTTTTTTGAAATCAATCTAAAAAAAAGAAATACTTTCTCCTACAACAATTTCATTACTTTTATATTGTTCATATCGAAGTTTATTCATTCAAACACTGTAAAATTCAACAGAATGGAGATGTTCATAACGTATTCAAAGTAAAGAAATCAGAAGAAGAAAACAAAGATGAAAGAATTTGGAAGAATTTTCATCGAAGAATATTGTTTTTGGTAATTCAAAATTTAATTATGAAGCTGGCTCTAATTTTTAGGATTCAAGAGACATTATTCCAATCAGAATTGCGTTAATTGTGTTGTTATCTCGTTTTTTATCATTATTTTTCCTTTTTATAGTCAAATTACTTGTGAAGTTATGTATCAGTTTGTTATGTATCATAGCTTTCATTTATGTATCTAAAAGGAATTTGACGTAACATTATTTTTTAAAAATGGCAGTTCCTATTTTTATGGGATTTCATTAAACAGGATAATGCTTAATTACCATTTATTATAAATTTAACCGCACTAAATATGTTAATTATGTATCATATCACAATGTATCATATAATCGAGTAATGTATCATATATGGAATTTTCAGTAATTTATAAAAAAATTGGGAGAGATGGTAATTATGTAGGAAACACTTGGGGTTTATGTTGTTTACACAAGAAAAAAATTCAAAAAGGGGGGAAAATATGAAAAAGAAAAAAAAATGAGAAAAAATACAAGAAAATAAAAAAAAATAATAATCAAAAAGTAAAAGAAAATAAAAAAGAGTTAAAAAAAAAATGACGGTGAATATAAATACAATGACCGATCATGATGTATCTGTCATCTTCCATAATTTGTACTCGACGTAATCATATTTTTTTAAAATATAAACTATCAAATACAAAAAAAAAAAAAAAAAAAAAAGAGAGAGAAAAAAAGAAGAAGAGGAAATTAAAAAGAAAAAAAAAACAGAAAAAACAAAAAAAAAGTAAAAAAAAATGGAAAAGAAAGAGGAGGAGAGACAAGAGATAAAACAGAATTAAAAAATGAAAAAAAGAGAAAGAAATGCTATAAATTGTAATTTAGAAAGTTCGAGTAGAAATACTCTCATTTTGTTGAAACCTAGACTTTTTTTGTAAGTCCCCCATTTATAAAACAAGATTTCGTCAAATCTTTAAGCAATTTGATGGGTCAAGTTTGGACATTATCATGAGTTTATTGGGATTGCTGATTTTTAATGGGTTGACCTGGGCTAGTCCAAATTAGCCCATTATTAAAAGCACTCTTGCCCAAACCCTTCAAACCTTTGACGAATTGGACGAGTCTTTTGATCTTGGGCTAATTTTACCACCCCTAATCCTAACCCATTGTATGGGCTTGGGATCGTAGGACTGCTGCCTAGCTAGGCTTTTAAGTTTCGTTACCCATTTTAAGTTCTCTTAAATAAATGGGATATACGTAACATTGAACTCAAAACAGGACTAACAAGTAAAGGGAATATTTATAGAACTAATCAGTTTAAGGGGTTGTTATATGGTCAAGATCTGAAATGTATTAAAATTTTAGCCATTTGATATTAGGTGAATACTATTTAGACAAAATATCATGTTTTGAAATACTAAATCAAGCTATGGGCGGTACGGGAAGGACAATGAGAGAGGATCTGAAATCGAACCCTCACCAACCTGTAGGTGGGAGTTCAATTAGCTAACGAACTAAGCGATTAAGATTCCCGTTGTTTTGAAATATAATAGATTCTCCATACCAAATTCACGTGTTTTCATCCTAAAGAAATATTTTGTGACCGCATTGATTTTGATTTGTCAACAACTAGGCGTCTTCCAACTCTAGCTATAGAATATTTCGTCCACGGGTCAAAAGATAGATTGTTAAGAAAAAATGAGTTAATCCCTTTCTGATGAGGACATGTGACACGCAACGTCTAACTGAAGGGTATATGTATATCATTTTCAATAATTTGAGATCTATACGTACCCAAAGTTAGATGACAAGATATAAATAATTTAAAAATATTGCGAAAGATATTTGCGTATCATTTTCTACAGTTAAAAATTATATATGACCTTTTTCCAAGCTATGGCTATTTTAAATTAGAGTGCACTTCTTTCGTAAATATTGACCTGTTTCGGCTACATTTGGCTGCCTTACAGGAGAAGCCCTTTTTTCCTCGAAAATTTGACCTGTTCTAGGAATAATTGCCCCGCTCATGAGAGGGTTCACTTCTTTCCTCTAAGATTGACATGTCTCAGGAACTGCTGGCAATCACGACCCCAACAACATATTCAGTGTATTTTTGTAAAATAAATTTAGAGAGAATAAAGTATACGTATTCCATATCACTATCTCATATTAAGTAGAGAGGTTGTTTAAAACCCCCGGCTCAGAATAAATAATAGTATAACAATAAACATAAAAATAAACAAAAAAATGAAATAACACATTGTTAGATAATAAAAAAAATAAGACACCGATAGAATAATACTATAAGCTATCTATTCGAGATCATAAAATCATCAAAATATTACGAACAATAAACCACAGACACAGAGAAAAACAAAGCGCTCCTTCCTATTACTACAAACGCACTTCTATCCACTAACCCTATATCCTGATTCGTGTCCTCCACACCTTTCTATCAAGGATAATATTCTCCGTAAACTGTAACCGCTCGATGTCATCCCTAATTACCTCCTTCCAAAATTTCTTCGATTTACCTCTACCCCATCTAAAATCATTCATAGTCAGTCTCTCACACCTCCACAGTGGTATCACATGTCTAAACCATCACAACCTCACTTCCCGCATTTTGTCTTCCATCGAAACCACTCCCTTCTCAAGGTCCTCATCTACGCCATCTTCAACTTTTGAATGTGAGAGTTCTTAATTGGCCAACACTTCGCTCCATGCAACATAGCCAATCGGACTCTATAGAACTTATCTTTAAGCTTAGAAGGCACCTTATTATCACATGAGACTCCCGAAGCGAGCCTCCACTTCAACCACCTTGCACCAATACGATGTGTGACATCCTCGTCAATCTCTCCATTCCCCAAAATCATAAATTCAAAATACGTGAAATTATTCCTCTTCCGAATGATCTTAGAATTCAACTCCACTACCATGTCAGCCTCATGCGTTGAATTAAAGGGGAAAAAAAGGTTGAAAAGCCGCCTTTTTATCAAAGATCAGCCAAATGGTTGCGTTTATCTTAAAGAATAGGTTTTTAATATGACATTAACATGTTAAATGTTTGTCTTTTTTAATTTTCCGAATCAAATAGCAATAGTTTGATTACTTCATTATGTTCTTAAGAAAAAGTGACTTTGCAAAGTTATTTTCATAAATTGAGCGAACTCTTGAAATGGGCAATTTAGTCATAATTCTTTTGCAATCCAAGATCACTCATATTTCGATTGTTGTTAGGATACTATTGAAAGCTAACTTCTGCCATCTCTTCTATTAAAGGAATTGTGAAAACCAAAAACTTATTAGGAAAAAAAAACAAATGAGAAAAGCACCCGTGAAGTGAATCAGTTTTGTATTGTAGATATATGACATTTCGTTTTCACAGTGGGGTGGTGTCCACTTCGTCTGAGAAATAAGAACCATTTTCCATAAAGGATGATTGTTTATATACAAGAGTCACCCAAATGCTTCTGACAAAACATGCAATTATTATTGTAACAATATGCATCCTCCACATGACACTACTATTCAATTTTGCAGATCTTTCTCATTCTGGTAACAGTAAAGAAATTCTTGGTGGTAACAATATAATAACGTATGTACATTCAAGAAAATTAATCTATTTATATAATGTAATTTTTCGGTTGGTAGACTCTTTGAACAAGGATAGCTTGTCTTTGACTGATAATATATGTATGTATATGCTTACTATAGAGAGCCCCAATTAATACAGGAACAAATGTGAATTTTAAGACAAATAATGTGTCCAACCGAAAGGGGAAAAAAAAGACTACTCCTTATCCTAAAGAATTTGCCTAAGAATGTGGGATCCCATAAATAAAACATACAAGATCCATATTTTTATAAATAAGATGTTCCCTCAGAGCTAGATAGAAAAGGAAATAAAAATTGTGTACAAGTACCTAGATCCAAAGATACCATGCATGATAATATTCATTTTATATATTATGTTACTATATATTACTGCTAATACTTTAGCTAATATTTTATACACATTATAATCTCATATGCAAGTTGCAGGCATTTGTCTGTCATTCTTTAAGGTACAATTTGAGGAATAAACAACATTTTAGCAATTTTCTAAGAATGGGTCCCACATGGCCTTCTACTTTTGATACCAAAGAAACAAAGACGTATGCTTATTTGGGCCCACAACCTGACTGAGCCTACTTTGCCTTTTGTCTCACCGCCCAATCTATCTCCCACTATACTCCAAAATCCAGTTCACCTTTCAAAGCCCTGAAACCACTTTCACCCTTTGTGGGCCCAAAAGCCCACTTATACTTTCGACCCAAGGCCCATCACTTTCCAAAAGATAATCCGTAGTACACATTTAACCCTACCCGCGTCATCCCACGCGCCTCCGTCGTGTAAATTGTTTGATCAAAATAGTAGTGGATACATGATACAACCATTTACATGCTGCGGCGGAGATCCGGACTTCAGGCGGCGCGTTGTGATTAGAGCGAGTGGGGTGTTATATTTTTCTGTTTTTTTTTCCACTAATATTTACGGATTTACCACTAGTGCTTGGCCGGAGGAGGGGTCGGAGATAAATATACCTGACTTTGAACCACTGTTTTACCGACTTTAAACCCCGGAACAACCGTGAAAGCTACCTTGAACTCACCGCCGGCGGCTGAGAAAATTTCATCTGTGACACTTTCCATGTAGACCTCAGAGAATCTACAGTTCTTCCTCACTTGAAAAATGCTAACTCGCTGATCAAATGAGAATGCTAAGCAATGCAAAAGCCACACGCGCCGCCCCATCTCACTAAACACCTTGAAAAACTCAGTTTCCGGGAACTCGCCGGAGTTCACAAGTTTCCTCTGGTTCAAGTTCCCGGAGAAGGAAAACTCCATTTTTGGATGAACCAAATGAAGGTACTTGGCTTTCAAGAATTTCCCAAAAAAGGAAGAAGGGTTCTGCTTGATAAAATGAGAAACGTTCGCAGATTTCAGCCTCTTGAACTGTTCATAGAAGAAACTCCGGCGATGTGTTACGCCGGAAAATAAAGAATCATCATTCTGAACAGAAAAAGTAGGCTCATTAAACCCACTGAAAATCTCTCTGCATACAAAGGATTCAAAAGCAAACGCCCGATGACTACTCTTCTGGAAAGTGACACCATTCTGTATAGAGTTGGTCGCAGCATCAATATCCCAGTTTGCAGATTCCATTTCCCGAATCAAGAACTTGACAAAGTTGCGAATAGATCTCATGGCATAGTGCAAAACCATGATGAAATTTTTAGGATTTACATCTGAAAATTTGACATTGTCAAGTATGGAGAATGATCCACTGGCGTTAAGCTTTCTCTCAAGTGATCTGTTGTTGTGAATGGTTTCTTGCAGCTCCTTCTGTAGAGAGGATATGTTGTACCCTTTGGATTCAATTTCTCCTTGCATTTTCTTCATGGTGATTTCGTACGTTTTCATGACGGATTGCTGTTCTTGAATCTCAGCAAGCATGAGAGTAACATGGGGTGGTGAAGAATCAATTTGGTTTTTGAGGTAACTGTGTTTGAGCTCAGACAAAGCTTTGAGTTCATCAACCACAGCTTGATCTGCAACTTGGATAGCTTCATTATTGTAAGGGAACTGAGCTAACTGAAGCTCAGCATAAGCAGCTTTAACAGAAGAAATAGTAGCAAAGAGCTTAGCAACAAAAGCCTCAAGAACAGCTCTATTCTTGGTATGTTCTTTGCACTCTTCAATTTCTTCTTTGTCAAAGTGTTGTGACTCACAACACCTAAGCTTTTCTTGAGGTATGAGTAGGCAGAACCCATTGTTGGAAAAAGATTTCGATGAGTTTTTTCTATGAATTACTCTCCGAAACGTCTTAGCTAGCCTGCTTTTACTTGGAGCTGGAGCTGGTCTAACGGAGTCCATTTTGATTTATGAAGCAAAGGAATACAGAGTGAGATGAAAATGGAGTCTTGATAGTGTGAAGTGAAGGAAGAAAAAAGGTAAAGGGGTTTGCAGAAAAAAGTGTTGTAAGGAGGAAAAAAGAGAGGAAATTATTGAAAGATAAGAAATGGGCAGAAGGGAAAAGGAGGGAAAAGCAAAGTCCCCCCTATTTGACTCAAGGTTGAAGGTGAAGAAAAAATGGAAGTTGGGGTAGTAAAAGACAAGATTTGGCGCGAGAAAGAGAAAGGTCATTCATTATTGTGCTATATAGAGACTTCAATAAGGATATATAATTGCATCAAAATATTTTTAAATTTTTTTTTTTTGGTTAATAAATATATCACGTAAAAAATTAAAATTAATTTTCTTTTAAATAAACTAGATTTGAACGACCAAATAGAGGTGAAGCGTGGGTTCAAGGTCTAATAAGAAAAGTAGGTCAAATAAATTAAATCAGAGAAAACTTTTTTTAATTTTTTACAGTTATTTTTTTGTTTTAGATTTTTGATGGAGTGTAGAGAAAAAATAAATTGATCCAACCACCTCTGAAATAATTTGGTGGTCATTTAAGTGAGGGAAGTTGAAGAGTGTATATTTAAAGCGAAGATTTCTAAAATCATTCATGTATACAATACTACTTTTCTCTTTCATGGATTCTTCTTGAGCACAAGTCTCACCTATGAATGATTTTGCACGACTGTGCTGATGATTTACTATTTCATTTTAACTTTGTTTGATGGTTAAAAGAAAACGATCCATCCTTTAGTAATTATTTTAACTGTCACCAGGGCATAGAGGTGAAAAGTTAAGTCAGTGAAAATATGACTCGTTAAACTCATCAAATTTGAATAGAATAGCTTAAAGATTCATGTATTTATTAATTTAATTAATTTTAACTCATCACTTGCTATATTCATTAAGAAAATAATGATGAAATTAAAAATTTATCATACTATTTTTATTGGTTGTTATTTCCTTGATTCATTTTTATTTATCAGTAGTTCGATTTTCAAAGTCAACTTACATACACTTTGATCAGAATTTAAAAAAAAGAATTTAATCATTTTAATAGAGAAGGATCGCAAATTATAATATTTTTTGTATAGTTTTCAATCATCTAAATTTTAAATTTAAAATATTAAATTATATATCTAAAAATATTAGTCAAAGTTCATGTAAGTTGACCTTAGAAAAGAAATATTGACAAGTAAAAGAGGAGGAAGTATATATTTTTATTTCTTAAAAATAATTTGGAGAATGAGCAATAAAGGCTAAGAATAAAACATGAAAAATAAATTATCATTTCTTAATTTATTAAAATAATAAATTAAAATTAAATTAGTGACGAGAAAATTCAAACAAAGAAAATAACAAATCCTGTACTAATATACAGAGGATATGCAGACTTTATGATTATTTTCATATAGGATAGATGGGTTATTTTGAATAGACTGCGCATCGAAAGTTAAAAAAGAGTTTGAAGCACAATTATGTAAATAACAAACGCTGAAAAAGAAAGAAAAGTTGAGTCAATTTGATGAGAAAATTTGTTAAATATTTTTTAGAAATAAATTATTTGATAAATATATATAAACATAATTAACAAAATATAAGATAATTATATAAATTAAAATAAGGTTAGAATCAAGCGAAGTGAACTATTATCTATTGTTTAATCCATCTCTACCCAATTCATTATGATCCAAGTAACCAAAACTTGATTATTTACTAGCTTAATTTAATTTGATCCATAAAAATTACCTCAACCTGTCTTATACACACTTTTTTTAAAAAAATAAATTATTTGATATTCGATATTCATATTAAAATTCAACTAATTTAAATTTACACTGAATAGAACTCTATTCAAAGATAACACTTCCTATTAAGGATTTTTTTTAAAATTCGGGGCTCAAATCGACACACACTTTAATATACAATCAGTGTATAACTCAATTATATACTAAACTAATACTGTATATTTTATTATCGATATTCTGTTTTTACTGTGAGGATAATTATGTGGAAGTGTAAAGCAGGTAGTAGAGACTGTTAAATAATAGTGGGGTCCAGTTAATGAATCCAGCCCAAATTTACCCCGCCCCCCGTCAAACCCCCAACCCCCCCCCCCCCCCCCCCCCAAAAAAAAAAAAAGGAGAAAAAAACACTAGTAAGGTAGTATTATACGGAGTTTGTATGACTTGAGGAGTGGGAGGGGCCCTCTCCAAGTTAGTTGGTGGGGAGTGCTTCAGCATCCATTACTCATGTCCACAGGTATATCAAACTGGCAACAACTATCTCTAATTCTAATTTATCTTAATTACAAACTTAATCTTAATATAACTACTGCAACTAAAGCATACAGGCTAGTTGTTGACAACAATAACAACTTGATATAATCTGAAAAGTAAAATCTAAAGAAAATGACCATCTTCCAATACAATCGGAGAAACTTCCTAATAGCGCATTAAAAACTAACAGGAGCATCTTTCAATACTCATGGTTTTATATGTGAAGCGAGTTTTTAACAAACTGTTCGAGTTTTAGTAAAAGCAACTCTCCGAAGTCGTATCTATTAGTTGAAAGACCTTAAAATAAATATTGTTTATTTTGAGGATGATATCCGTTGGTATCAGATTCAAAGGATTAGTGCACCTTCAAAATAGCAGCATAACAACATTCCTTTGAAAAAAAAAGAATTTATTCGAGGGAGAGTTTTAGCAAAAGCGGCTCACCAGAGTCGTATCGATTGGTTGAAAGACTTGAAAATAAATATTATTTTGGGGTCATATCCGTTGGTATCAGATTGAAGGGATTACTGCATCCTTCAAAATAGCATAACAGCATTCTTTAAAAAAAAAAAAAAAAAATCTATTCGAGGGGGAGTTTTAGCAAAAGCGGCTCTCCAGAGTTATATCGATTGGTTGAAAGACCTGAAAATAAATATTGTTTTGGGGTGATATCCGTTGGTGTCAGATTCAAGAGATTAGTGCACCCTTCAAAATAGCATAACAACATTCCTTTGAAAAAAAAAAAAAAATCTATTCGAGGGGGAGATGAGAGATATTTTGTTCCATCATAGAAAATTGTTTGGAAAAAAAAAAAATCTATTCGAGGGGTAGATGAGAGATATTTTGTTCCATCATAGAAAATTGTTTGATTCTTATCTTTCAAAAAAATTCCAGACATGACCGAACAATCATTTATAGGCGCGTATATAACTTTATTTCTACCTTGTGAAGAAAGTAGATTGATTATTTCCGATTATATAGACAATAATAATAAATTACCTAAAGAAAGTAGATTGATTGTTTTTGATTATATAGCCAATAATAATAAATTATCTTTATTTTATTTTTAAAAAAAATATTGCAAGCAACGCAATGAGGTGGTGGCGAACATTTTATTCATATTTTATAATTCTTTGAACCATTTGATACGAATCGTGTTTAATAAATTTAATGATACGGTACTTACCACAACATAGTTAATCAATATTATTTGGGGTTTCTCGGAAACACATTCTAAGTATATTATTTTTTTCTTTGCCAGTATAAATCTATATTTCTATTAAATGGTCATAATTTTTTGATTCAAATGTAATTATAATTATGAAAAGGCAATTATAATCTTGTTTAGCACTTCCCTTTCTATAAACTATACAAACAATAAAATTGACCTTGTCCTGCTAAGCAAATCCTCCTAAGGAAGTTTCTTTGTCTTTGGTTTGAAATTTGAATGCATTATTATACCTAAAACGTATATCCAGCGCGCGCATGCTTGAAAAGCACAGCTCCCAAAAGATGGTCATCATTATTATGCCCAACAATGTCCTGGATTGGATCTATGATTCGCGGGCTATTACAAAGCTTAAATTTATTTTATGCATATTCAAAAAATAATGATCGACAGATCAACATATACTCAATGAAGATTTTATCCATGTTAACTAACGTTAACCTACTTTATGATACTTTGATTTCGAATTGCAGGTCAAGACTAAAAAAATTAGAAAATTCGGAGGTCAGCTACTGCTATAGGAAACAGAATAGCATTACAAATGCCTTAGATAAAGATGGAGCAAGGGCAGATAGATTCGATGAAACCATCGTTTTTGAAGTTCCATCGATGTATGCAAAGGATGCAGAGCAAACATGTCGCGAACTTTTTTTGAGAGGAAAACTAGCACTAGTGACAGTACTACTAGCTGGCCAGGACAAATCCTTAGGGGTGATTTGATAGAGTGTATAAGATTAATGTAAAATATAGTGTATTAGTAATGTTTACATTAGTAATATTTGTATTACTTATGCTTGTATTAGTTGTGCATGTATTATTTCTTATACATTGTTTGGTTTGATGTATAAGAAATAACACATCTTACATAATTTCTATAAAAAAAATGTTTCTTTATAAAAATACCCTTCTTTAATTTTGTACACTTTTTTGCAACAAATTTTTTTTACCATCTCAAATATAATTAGTATAGTTGAACTAGTATATAGAAGCTTCGGATTAATTGCAAGACCTTTGTCTTTGCGCATGAAATATTATGTCAACAGATTAACATAATCGAAATAAAAATAAAATATAAGACGTAAAATTAAGAAATAATCTCAATTTTTTTTTAATCCTTTTAAAGACAGTCGAAGCAAAACAAAAATATGTTACAATTATTTAAATGAATTAATCATTGTTGTAGATTAAAATGGTGGGAAAAAAAAATGAAATGTTTTGAAAAGATTCACTATTGCAAATTAAAACGACGGGAAAAGGAATGATGAAATATTTCAAGAGGAAAATTGAGGGGTTTAAGGTCATTTAATAATTTAATGCATGTATTAAAGACTTTGCATTACTAATACATAGAAAATGAGCGGTATTAATAATACACACCTTAATACACAATAGAGTGTATAACTAATGTAATCTTAATACACAATAAAATGTATAACTAAAGATTGCATTAATTATACGTGGACTAAAAATTATACCAAACAAAATATTCATAATACACATTAATTAATACATACATTATATTTCCCAATACACTCTACCAAACCATCCCTTATTGTTTTGAACCCTGATTAAATTGTGGTTTCTATCTTTTAATTTAATCGCAAGCTCTACTTACTAAAAAAACATAAAAATAAATAAATAATAATAATAATAATAATAATAATAATAATAATAATAATAATAATCGGCATTCTAAGTTTAACAATACAATACATTTAAAATCAAATAAAGTATACTTACGGTTCATCGCATCAAAGTTTAGAGCACTGACCTTTAAAGAAGACCTTGTGAGATTCTCATGCAATTTGATTTAATAGTTATATTATTTTAAAAATTAATTAATAAAATTATTTTAATAAAATAAATTATAATAAATATTTAATTAATTAGAGTGTTAAGTTAATATGAATTAAATAAAATAAATAAACTTTCAATACATTATTGAAATATATAATAAAATTATTTAATAAAATAAATTTTTAATAAATATTTTTAAAAGAGTATAAGTCAACCATGAATTAAGAAGTAAAAGAAAGCAGAGAAAGTAACATCAAATGGAGCATGTTTATTTTCCTCTTTGTTTTTTTATAGTTCATTTTGGTGTCTGTTTTCTGCAATGAAACTTGATTAAAATTTTAAATTGCTTTAAAAAAATTACGTTAAAAGATAAAACTGCTCCCAACAAAGGCGATTTCATTCACAAACAACTTAACATTTTAATTAAAAATATAAAAAAATATTTATCACTCCATCATAATTTTTAAGGGATTGGACAACAATAACATTTAAATTAAAATAATTTCACAAAATTAACACCTAAATTTAAAAACTCAGTAAATAGCCACCATCATGACCATTTATACGGTAGTCTCACAAATCAGGTTTCTTTTTCTGTGTAACTTGCAGAAACACTTTTAAACATTCACTTGAAATTTAACTCGTTGTTTCTCTGTGCTTAAATGTCTTTTCACGGTGTTTATTGTTTAAGTAACTGATGACCTTACATCACATAATAATATATTAAAAAGTAATTCTTTTTCAATCCAGAACAAAGTCTCTCTTTTTATTTTTTATATTTTTAGGCTAAACTCAAAATCTCTTTATCTTTGTCACTTTCTCTCTCTTCTTCTTCGTACATTGCGCCATCTCTGCAACTCCAAAGCTATTTTCTTTTTCGTACATTACACTATTTCTACAACTCTAAAGCTATTTTCCTCTTCTATACCTACATTCACTTTCTACAAGTCATCCTCTATTTCTCTTCTTCGAATTTCCTCTGTATAAGGTGTATTTATCTGATATATATATTGTATCGACATGGCATAAAAGTGTATCAATTTAGTATAAAAATATATCAAGGTGTATCAATATAGTATAAAAGTATATCAATAGGATATAGAGAATGCAGGTGACCGACGGACCAAATGACTAAAAATCGAAATTAAATTGGGTCGACTGGCTCCAATTGTTCAACTTTTAAATTGCTGGCCATTTCTTTTCAAAATGGGCCGCCCATATCCTTTTCCCTAATTTTTACGATAACAACAACAACAACAAACTCGATATATTTCTGCATAGTGAGGCTTGGGAAGGGTAGAATATATGCAGTCCATACCACTATCTCCTAAAAAGTAGATAGATTGTTTCTGATAGATCCCCGGCTAGATAATTTTTATTGAGGTATATTTATATTCCTCGTAAGCATTAATTCTCGAAAAGTGCAATCCCTTAGATAAGGGGGCTCTGCGGATTGATTTGGTGGCTTCTTTATGGATGGACATGTCTTTTTTTTTCTCTCATTTCGGCCATCAGTTTTCACACTTGTTCATTTTTTGAGCTCTGCACCATTGCATTATCTTTGTTTATTTTCGTATCTCGTACTATTATTATTTTAGTTTTAAAATTAGTGTTGTTTATAGTCTAAACATATAGTTTTGTAAATTTATTATTTTTAAAATTTTAAATCATATGATTTATTTTTATCTAAGTTAAACAATAAAAAAATATTTATTTATTCTAACTATATAACATACTTAAAATAAAAATAAAAATAATAATCAATTAAATTTAATTTTAAGAAGATTTAAAAAATATATAAATCTACATCTACATCTACAATATATTAAATCCATTAATTATTTAAAACTTTTAGTGGTAAAATATATATGTGCTTGCAATAAAATATATGTTTTAAACTTTTTGTACTTCATTAAAAATCTTCATAATAAATAAAATTATTTAATTTTAAATAATTGAAAGTTACACATGCGAGGCACGGACGGCTAAACTAATATTATTAAAGGTAAGAAATAATTAAATTAAGTTATTAAAAGATTGTGTTGCTATTTTCTTTTTTATCCGTCCCAGAAAAAAATGTCATCTTTTCTTATTTGGTAACTATTTAAAGATAGAATTTCACCTTTTCATCCACTTAATTAAAAATAGTAATAGTACTTTTTTAATAACGATAATGTGATAAATATCATCAATTTTTTTATTTTTTAAACTTCATATCCAGTTAAATTATGACATATTCTCTCCGTTTCATAATAAATGAATTGTTGAATTTTGGCACACAGATTAAGAAAAAAACATTAAAGATATAAATTTAACACAACTTTCTATTTTTACTCTAAAAAGGAAAAAGTTGATCTTGTAATACTTTTTCAAAAGTTAATTGGTTGTCAAATCATAATGGTAAATTTTTAAAAAAAATCAATGATTCACTTATTTTGAAACATTAATAAATATTTTAATAATTTACTTATTTCGTAATGGAGGAAGTATAAAATAAAAGACGGTGAATATAATAAGTACTTGTTAGGGACGAAAATCAAAAAGAAAAGTATAGTACATATATAAACTAAAGGGAGTAAAACTTACGTGTGTGTTCGACAAGAAGAAAAATATTTTTTAATCTAAAAATATGAGAGAATATTTTACTATTTTCTTAAGTTCAACTTACATAAATAAATATAATATTTGTAATTAATCTAGACATATACGAGTAATATGGAAAGTGGGGTAGAGGTGGGAGAGTGATAATGATAGGGCCATGGGAGTAGAGCAATTAAAAAAAAATTAAAAGAACTCTAATGTGTATTCATGTTTTAATATAGTTTTAATTTTAATATATTATTTTTCAATTTAAAAAAAACGATGAGTATAATGAAACATGGCAATCGGCAAATCATCCAATTATAAAAATATTTCGAAAAAAAAATTACCTAATTAAAAATTAAATAGTTTTCGCTGAACACACTACAATAACAACAAACTCAGTATATTCTCACCTCGCGGGGTCTGGGGAGGGTAGAATGTACACAGTCCATATCACTACCTTCAAATAAGTAGAGAGGTTGTTTCCGATAGACCCCGACACAGAAAAAGGACAATATACAAAAAAAAAAAAAACATTAAAAAAAAACATAAAAATAAAAATAAAAAATCACACGATAGTGCATTTATGCATTGCATCATATATTTTGTACATTTGAATGAACCTCTCACCGGGCGGACATAAGTTTATGTATGAAAAAAAATAGAAAATTCAGTGTTAAAAAAGCATATAAATAATAGTAGAATTAAAATTTGAATTTGTTTTTATTTTCCTCCCTACGTCGAAGGCGGGTTCTCCCAGAATTTTATACAGATTATTACTATAAATTTATGTAATACAGATACTCATGTTATTTAAAAACATAGAGTATTTATAAATGAATATTTTAATTTTTAAATTTAGCCCTATCCGTTTCGATTTAAAGAACTTTTATGAAGGTTAATAAGCCTTTTATTTATGTGCTCATCTCATTTTTTGATATGCCCAATTTCAGCCCAGTATTCCTATTTAATACGTCACTTGTATTCAGTGACGGAGTCAGGATTATCATCGAGGAAATTCACAAGTGAACATATGAACTAATCGAAAGGGGTTCGACATCTATTACGTATATACAAAAATTAATTTTAGTTATATATATATATATAATATAATTTTCTGTCGAATGAATTCAAATGAATATAGCTCCACCCCTCTGCTTGTATTCATTCCAAGCATAATAATAATTTTTCCATGAACCCCAAATATAATATCAATATCCTGTATATATGTCCCAATAAATCAACGCAACAATACCTCTACGACCAGACTAATGAATAAATTAATAGAGTGACTGTATAAGCAAATACCTTGCCCTTCTTTTTATTATAACAAAGACCTAAAATCAAACACTAAACAGGAAACTAAAAAGAAATCTAATACTAATTATGCATCAAAATCAATATGATTAAGCTAAAAAGGATAATATTGGCCAAATGGACACAACTGTTGATGTTGATGGATGATGGAAAATGGGTCACTATACACTGCCCTCTCTTCCTTTCATTAATTTGGAATGATTGGTGTAAGGCCTCATATATTAAATTTAGTTTTGAAAATTTGAAATTTTCACTGTACATTTTATGTTCAATTTTTCTGTTTTTTGTGGTCAGTTACTGGAACATGATTTGCAGAATATATACTACATATTTCATTATCAATTGGTCCACAACACACATTACTCTTTGCTGTTGTTTTCAAAATGATGTTCAAATTACCACTCACACGATATATAGGAAAATGTCTCAACAATTTTAATGCATGTACTACTCTTTGTCGCACCTTATGTAAGATAAAATTCGATTTTAGCAATTGTTTATTAGTTGAAATTAATGAACAATTAACTCAAAAATGTGGATATTTGAAACTATAATATTAATAACTTATCTGTAAAGGTTAATGTCATATCATTACTTTGCCGCGGATAGCTTTTTGTTATTTATAATCAAACACTTTACAATCCTAGTAATAAGTGAAAAATTCTTTAAATTAATAAGGATTCTCATATTATATATATAGTGTCCGATTTTGAAAATATATCAAATGTATTTGCGAATCATATTATAGAAGTATTTACCGTTAGGATAAAATATTAAGGAGATGAGAATAGCTAGCGATTATTCATCACTCATCAAACTAGGCTCCAATTTTTAAGAAAGTTGAATATTAGTATACTAGCATGTTTGAATTGGTTTTTGACTTATAAGAAGAAAAAAATCATAAATTAAAATTTCTAATTTATGATTTTGTATTTATTTTTTTATGCGGATTAAATCTATGTGTTCATAAACATTCTTTTTTATCCAAATATTATAAAAATACTTTATAAAATTAAATTTATTTATCTTAAAAATACTTATATATTGGGCTTCAATATAAAGTTAATGAAAGTCCCTATCGTATGTGAGGCAGAAATCAAATTGATTTGTGATTTTAATAGTAAATATTTGATAGAGAGAGCTATATATGGTCATAGCCTGCCCTACAAAATCAAAGTTTCTCTAGCTCTTAATGGTCTAGTCAATAATATATATTTTATGGAACTTAGGGATAAGTAATGGCCCTCTTCATATCATTAGGAGACAACCTACCTCCCTAATTAATTTTCAAAAATTATACTATTGGAGCCAATATTTATTCAAAATCATAAACAGTGCAGCTACCAAAAAGAAAAGATATTTAATAATTGGAGCTCAATGAATATGACATTTATCCACTTGATAGGAATTTTTTATTTTTTTTTATTCTATATGTTGGAATTTTGAAAGATAATACATGTGCATATTCCAATGAAACAAAAAAAGTTGGATGTTGATGGTAGTACAAAGAATGAAACAAAAATAGACAATGGTATTTGTTATCTTTAAAGGGCTTAAAATTAGATGAAAGTAAGAGTTGCTTCATTAGAAAATTTTTTAATTTGTCTTTAAACTTTGTGAAATGATCCAAATTTGCAATCTATTAATAGTTTTTGTCAAATATACCTATGATGTTGCAAATTTGCTCTTGAACCTAGTATAATTTTACCAAGTTCAAGGGAAAATTAATACCAATACTTCTTTTATAGTTTAAGAGTAAATTTAATCATTTTTTTAGGAGGGATCCGCGTCTTAAAATTGACCCATTGTTAGGGAATAAGCACATATTTGAGCTAATTTTTTAATGGCATGGTATCTTACCCCTAACTATTATCGATGACAAATTTAAACCATCCTACTTATTAAAGTTCAAAAATAAATTTAAATACTTCCCCTTTTTTAATAACGTAAAAGAATAGTTACAATTGAAAAAAGAAAGAACATATATGCACGTAGGCATAGCCATGGAATTTCCATAAATAGAAAGAAGAAATTGACATAAGGTGTAACATATAGTCCAAGAAATGTTTCAATCATTTCGCTGGTTGCGTACGTAACTAAAAATTGTCAAGTTGTGGTTAAATAAATATATAGTATTATTAGTCTAAAAGCTTTATTCGTTGTTTAACTTGTCAAAACAATAAATTTAGAATATCTTAGTTATTTTATAAATAACAAACGTATTTTCAAAGAAAATGATTATTTCACTCAGCTTCGACATTACAAATTCGTACCAGTTGGTTTATAATTATATATGCATTCTACGTAACGTCAATCAGAAGCTGATACGCGTAATTAATTACTACTAGTAGTACTAATTATGAGCCTAACTAATTTATCAATTTAAGCACAAATAAATTATATTCCAGATTTTTTTTCCTTTTGGGAATAGATAAATCACTGTAGTAGACTAGCAGTGCTTCAGAATACATGAGGAACCTAATTATTTCCTACAGTTGTAGCACTTCCCAATTGCATTATGAATTTCATAAACACACTTATTAATAAATTAAAATAATTTTATTGTATGCTAATTATTACTACTAAATGGATCATTATTACATCAAAAATCTTGCAAAAGAAAGCTTTCAGTTTACGTCACTATTTATATATAGTCGATATATATATATATATATATATATATATATATATATATATATACCAAAAAACAGTTCTTGCCTCTTTTGCATTCCATTTTTCGAAGCTTGAACAAAAATGATGGTGCAATTTTCTCATACAGAGTGAAATGAGATCTCCTGAATGTTCAAAGAAAAAAAAAAGGAGTTTTCTATCTCTAGAAAAAAGATAAAAACTATTGAGTAATAATATCTTTTTTCCCCTTGTCGTATAAGTCTGAATTTTATAATTTTGCATGTAAAAAATAATATAAATATCGTTACATACCAAAATATTTATGATAAGTATTTCGTCACTTGCGATTGAACCATCATTTCATCATATGCTTGCATTGTCACTTTCTTGGCTTTCGTATGTAAACGACTGATCATTTTTCGAACAATGAAATTCATTCATAAAAGAGGTACATTTAAATACTAAAAACCCAATTCTATACTACAACAATAAACATATTCAGTATAGTTTCACAAGTAGAATCTAAAGAATGTAGCGTGCTAATAAACTTATTCCTACCTTATGAAGATAGAGAGAGTGTTTCTAACAGACCCTCGGCTATGTATTCTTATTGAATTTTATGCCTTTATAATATAACGAAAATATCAAATGTGGAATCCATTTATATTTCATAGAGTGACAGAGATATTACTTTTAAGATTTCAATGGATATCTTTGATCTCATTAGAAACTGTGGCAATCTTATCATACCCAAAGTAAGTCTGCTCAAAATTTTCTCCAAGTCTTAATCTTTGGAGGCATTTATATAGAGCTACTACATATGGCTAACTTTAACAAACATGGAAATATTAAAGGTTGAAAACAACAATTTTGAAAGCAACTTTAACGATCACTTCTTTTGTTTCCCATGTTTAATTGGGACCAAGCGGACCACAATATAAGATGATAAGAGTATATAATTAACAAGACTACCTCAACCATATTAAAAAAGAAAAATTAAATGGAGGACAACATAAATATAGTATAGAGAAATATTAATGATTATGCCTTTGTGTGTGTTATTCACTTATTCTTGTTTATGTAGGTGTATATCTTTTGAGTTTATTATGATATTTGTTTGAGGCTTTGAGCACTCCAACTCCAACCTTAATCAAAATCCTTTGCCTTTTTTCGCATGTTGCTTTGAAGTAAGAGCTTCTATTAAACATCATTATTAATTCAATTCACTTTTGTACCCATGAAATACTAGTAATATTTAAAGAAAACAAAGTTTCAACCTTAATTTTGCCAAATTAAAAGCTTATCTAATTTTATTAAGCTTTATTTTACCTAGAAAAAATTGCCTCTTAAAGGATCTTTCAAAAGATCCATATGGTTCAATCTAGTGAGAATTAATTAAATATATAATGAAGGGCGATATTCAAATTTCAAATCATGTATCAACTTTAGGATAGTGTTAATTATATTGGATAAAATGGAAATAAATTAGCTTAAGGACTAAATAAGAAAAAACTAAGAACTAAAGGGAAGTTTAGCATCATAATATATAGTGGCACCAACAGTCGGTGTGATAACCACATACTACTAGAAACGCAATTAGTTGAATATCCTTATCGAAAATTTATAAATTAATTTTAAAAAAGGTGCTATACATATATACTTGAACACATTTAGCGAAATTCCAAGTTTTTGTATACGTCCCTTTCTCATATTGTCCCACTTGCTTTCTTTTCCCCTTCACCTTTCCCTCTGTGTGATTGATGAAAAATTTAAAAACAAACAAAAAGTGAATGAAGATTTTACATATTACTTGGATGTAAATATGTAATAATAGTGGGGGGAAATAGCATGAATGGTCATTCCTCTTATTTGTGTGTTTTTAAAAAAAAAATAAAAAAAAATTATTACCCATCTATAGTACTAGTATATATCTAGTTCTGTCTCATTGTGAACCATTTGTGTGCTTCACATTCATGTACATAAAACTTTCATGTTTACCATACTCTTTATCTTAAAGTGCAAAAAGTTCATCGAATTATAGCAATGCAAGTACATGTAATTCTCCAAGGCTGCTTATCTTTTATCTCTTTTAAGGCAAAGATCAAGGCTTGGCAGAGAATAAGAATCCAAAGAGCCAAAGTAGGAGTATATTTTGTTTTTCTAATCGCCATGTTAAGATCGCACACCTTGATTAGTTTTACATACAGGGCATCTGCTACTTCTCGCCAACACAGTCAGAAGGTGAGATACGGGGTCACAACATAATTCACTTGAATCCCTTAATTATTAGAAAAATTACACAGTTTATATAAGTTCAAAATTATTTTTTATGCATATGCAAAAACCTATTCCAGTAAGACCATTGGGTATATAAAAGGGACAGACCATGCACCCTAGAAAGAAGGGTTCAAATAATTGCATTGAGAGCTAAAAAGACTTACATGCAATATGTGCAAACAATTTTTGTGGTATCGCAGACATGTTCATTGATTTCAGACTTTGTCAAAGCATAAATGTCTAACCAGAGATACAGAATATCGAAGGCTCATTATTAAAGGTTTCTGATAAGGCTTATAAGAGTACCACTTATCTTTTTTGCTTCAACTGGCTTAAATTCTCTGAAAAAGACTTTAATTTATTGCATCTCCAGCTACTTGCACTGATGTTACATGTTGATTGTAGTAGTTGGGACCAACTGGAGATATCAATAAAGTTATATTTGAACTTTTAAATTTGGCTTCCCTGCACCCCTCTTGTTCCCATTTACGTGTGATTAAAGGAGCATTACCACCAAATATTGCAGTGAACCTTAGAATAGAGTCGATTTTTTTGTGCACATGAATTTATTAATCTGAATTAATCGGGTCCTAAAAGAAACAAATGAAGGATCGTCGAAAATCTTGTACAAGGTTTGCTTTGGGTTTCAAAAAGGATCCATGAGTGATGAGACATGATTTTCCAAATTAGTATCTCTATTGTCGTGTCAAAATTATCGTGGAAATGATAATTAACACCTTCACAATGCCTTTTTTCCCCTCAAAAATGAAAGGAATAAACAAAAGCAGAGGTAGAAATGGATAAAAAGGGAACAAATTTTCTTTTAATTTGGATGTAATATCACAGTAATAGACAAAAAGAAGAAAAAAGACACAGCTAAATTCCAAATTTTACTAAGCAGCATATAGCTCAAAGCAAATATTCCTGTGAAAAGACAATCTATTCATAAGCCGCAAAGTTAAAGCGACTAATCACTAAAGTACCAAAATAGAAGATAAACATAGACCTTGTTTCACGTAGATTGGGGTACTAGGATTAAAAGCAGAGCGGTTGTGTAACAATGAAGGTTTTTCATACTATATAACAGTTTCATCTGGGTCAATTTATGCACACCTTTACTAGTTCGTCAGAATTCACTACCTTTCACTAACGGAAATATCGAGTAAGTCCTAATAAAATGTAACCATAATTTTGCAAGAATTGTGTAATATTGCTCTATTTTTGCATCTCGTAGAGAATGGCTAATGGGAGGACAAGTCCTCGTCCATTTTCCGTTCTGTTCCCTATGACTTTACACATCTAAAACTGCTTTCATATTCATGGATCGTGATCCAACCATTGGCTATAAAGAGAGGCTCATTTGGATACAATCAAGTACTTGAAACATTATCAAAAAAGAAAACTGTTATGCAAGTGGCACCACTAGGTACACCAGTGATCATGAAAATAATTTGCAGCAGCACAAGATTTTTGTGATAGTTTGGACCTTCAATTAGAGAGGGTTTTAAAGAACGCTTCACAAGGCTGAGGATACTTATTGCAGAAGGCAAGTATCCCTCAGGCTCATTGGAGGAATCCAGAAATGAATATCAATCCCCAAAACTGGCTAATTCCTTGTGGTGCCGTAGCTTTTCTTGAAAGAAGTACAAATATACATGGAATGTGTCGGTAATAAATTAGCAAAATAGGTGTAATACTGGTGCACTAAAAGGAATAATGTTTATCACTGAGTTAACCTAGTGTCTTCCAAACATTTCTGGCTTAAAAAGTACCAAGTACCCAATGGAAATTAATCCCTACGCAGCAACGGCAGTAATGGTATTTATTGCCACAGAAAAGACCCTTCACAGGAAAGATGTACATATTATTGTTATTGTTCTATCAGGCTGGGTCAAGTGTCTCTACAGTAGCTCATACACTCCAGTAGGCTAGTTGTTTCATTGATAAATGGCTATCTCACCTCCCAGTTTCATCACTAACACATCATGGAGTATAGGAGAAATAGAAGGGCATAATTTCATGGCTAGAAACCAATAAGCGAAATACAAGGGGCCAAAAACTTGTTTACGCATGACGATTGTATCACCATCATTATGCAAGGAAAACTAAATGGAAACGTAATGCAAAATTCTGTGAGAATCTCTGTAAATTAACCTAGTCTTGTCTTGTAAACATTCAGGCTCATCGGCACAGTTTGAAACAGAAAACTTACAAAATTTAACAGAAAAAACTTGGGGCTTAATATCTATCCATATGAAGCCAACAAAGTTCACTACATTGCTCTCTTGGCTTGAAAGAGGGGGATAAACTAGCATAAATGCTACAGCCTACAAACCAAACATACCCAATTCAGTGGCCTTCTCCTTCTCAAATGTCTCAAAATACTGGTAAATGATTGTGACTGCAAGAAGAATTCCAGTTCCTGATCCAATCGCTCCCATCAAGTCTGCCAAAACTGTCAATGCACCAATGCAAACTCCTCCAAAGGCAGCTGCAGTAGGTATGTAACGATTTAATTCCTTCTGCAAGTTGGAATCACGATGACCAGGCATCACCATTTGTTGCTCCTGCAAAGCAATAAAAATTAGAAGCGTCATAATGATGTATTCTTGAGAGCCATATGCATCTATAACAAATCAAGAAGATAACATAATTATTAATGCCAAAGAAAATGCTTGTAATATTTCTTATGATTTTGTTTTGTTTTAATGTATTAGCTAATTGGGAAAAGAACATTGTGTTTAAGTTGGGTTTTGGAAGAACTGGTGCGTTGCAAATTATCTGAGCAAATCAGTTTTCTTGGACTGTTTTTTTGAGAACAAGAACAAAAAATCACTTGTAGAATTTGTTTTTTTAAAAGTTTAACACCTATTTTTTAAAAAACAAATGTTGCTGGAAATACATAATCCCGAAATTGTACCATAACCACTATTATGCATCTCATGACCTACGGGCCACGCGAGGCAATCAAGCTCCAAGAACCAACATATTCCCTTCAGAGGAAAAGGTAACCAATGTTTTCCGTAATAAATTTTTATTACTAGTAGAATTTTATGGGTAGTCAGCACAATGGAAAGAACACTCAGTGGTCTTTTTTAACCTTTTTTAATTGGAAATAAAGAATTTTTGTTAATTCAGAAATACTCTATAGCAGATATTTCTCCTTCTTATAACCCCAGTGGAAAAGTTATCATTCTGGTTGACATCCATACCAAAGCACAAACACTAGAAGTTTGATCATGTAAAATTTCAAATAATTTTACTGCCAAATCAATTTGGAACAAATAAATAGGACGGGAGACTGAAAGTATACACAACTAAAGCAAAGGATACAAGATCATTTACCTTAAGCTGCTTGGCAACATCTCTAGCAGATGATCCAGAAACTTCAATCCAAGTCTTTGAGAACAGGGCACAGGCTGACAACATAAACACTATATAGAAAAGAGCATGGAATGGATGTGACACCATTTCTGCCAAGCTGAAATACATAAAAAATTACAGTCAATGGCATTTGAAGAAGAAACAATAAGCAAGAACAAAAATGGGGCTCAACCTAGACTTGTGACGAACTTTTACAAAAAATAGTGACTGATTATCTGAAGAGAAGGGGAACAATACCTTGATGGAGCAGTAACAAGGTAAGCAAGACCAGCAACAGGAACAGATTGTCCAGAATATTCAGATTCTTTCCATGTTCCTATCATATCCACCAAGAAATTTCCACCATATCTCCTGTAGAGCAACTATTCATAGAGAAAAGAGAAGGGGCAAGAAGAAAAGGAAATTGTTACGCTCTAGGAACAGGAAACAGCGAGTTGTCACAATAAACAAAAAACTTTAAAATTGATACCTGAGAGATGAAATAAAGGTTGGAGACAAGTGCAGACTGCAGAATAATAGGCATGTTTGAGGTGTAGAAGAGTTTGATTGGGTAAGAACCTTGCTGTCCACGGGCATTCTTAGATCTAACTGGCAAAACTACGCGGAATCCTTGGAAGTAGATAACAATGAGGAAGATCAACACAGTTGCAAGAAGATTTGTAACATTGGGGAGACTTTGCCGGTAGAAAGCCTCTCGCAGGGCACCAATCTTATTTGATCTAGTAATGGTAAGATGGAACAGGGCAATAATAGCACCTTCAAATTCAGCACCACGCCCGGTATTGATTGTTGTGGGACTAAACGCCTTCCAGATAATGCTTTCACTGAAAATATAATCAACTTGGAATCGTAAGCTCCAAGGTTGTAATGACAAACTCAAAACAAGATTTTTTGACAGACAGTACGAAACTTACCAGATATTGGTAGCTATGAACAAGGAAATTCCAGAGCCAAGACCATATCCTTTCTGAAGAAGTTCATCTAAGCACATGACAATGATAGCAGCAAAGCAGAGTTGAAGGATAATAAGGATAGCATTTCCAACACCCAATTGGCTAACACTTCCGTACATCCCAGACAGGACATAAGCAACTGCCTCACCGACAGCAATCAGGATACCCAACAACTTTTGAGCACCATTACTGCATGGGATAAATTAGTTAAGAGAGCACATCAGGCAGTTCATTAAACAGAACAGCTAATAGAAACATCATAAAAATTTACTTAATAGAAGGAACAAAAAAATTTGTTAGATAACTGAGTAACAAGTACAAAAATGATACAGCTCATTCTTGGGGATATGGGTGAGGGGAGTAATCGCACAGAGGGAGAATTCAAAACATGAACGTTGTCTCAACAAATCAAAATAACACAACTAATCTAGGTCCTGCAAAATGATTCCCACATTAAAGATACAGATCACATCATCCTCATAAGTTCCAAATAATACCCTACTATTACCACTGCACATGGAATTAAAACAAGAGAACTAATCTAGGTCCTGCAAAATGATTCCCACATTAAAGATACAGATCACATCATCCTCATAAGTTCCAAATAATACCCTACTATTACCACTGCACATGGAATTAAAACAAGAGACAGCTAGCCAAATGAAACTGATGCAAATTACATATAGCCGTTAAAAGAGTAAAGAAATAAAATAAAAGAAATAAAATCTAGGAAAAGAATTAACTTACAGAAGTGCTCGGTCCTCACGGACATTGTTGTCCACTTGAATGATTTTTGATCCAGCTAACAATTGCATCACCATTCCAGAAGTCACGATTGGAGTAATTCCAAGTTCCATGACTGTACCACGGTTTGAGGCAAGAATGACACGCATCCAGTAAAAAGGATCTGCGCCAGTTGTAGAGTGTATGCCATATAGAGGAAGTTGACTGCAAACCAGAAAAATACCAAGCGCAATTACAGTATAGATAACCTTCTCTTTAAATTGAACCTTCCTATCAGCACTCTGAACTTCTGGTAGGAAAGAGAGAAATGGTTTCACAAGGTGCAGCACTCTGAATCCTCCTCCCATTGTTCTCTATTAACAGACCTATCTCTGCACAAACCAGAAAAAGAAAAACCAAACACAAGATCTATTAGACAAATGGCGGGGAAGATCTAGTGCCTCAATTATATAACAGTAAAAAGTACAAACATCTTCAAAACAATAAAGGGGAACACATAAATGTTCAACTTCAGAACTTCTAATTGTGGGACTCACTCGTGGTCGTTCATTATTTTTATGAACATAGTTAAGCAAGAAATATCAATTTCAGATGAAATAATACCAGAATTAACATCTTCAAAACAATAAAGGGGAACACAAAAATAGTCAACTTCAGAACTTCTAATTGTGGGACTCACTCGTGGTCGTTCATAATTTTAACGAACCTAGTTAGCAAGAAATATTAATTTCAGATGAAATAATACCAGTATTAACATCTCAAGATAGATTTTAGAGCAGAAATCCAATCAATGAGAAGTTATCATTCATTCAAATTCAGTGATTAAGAGTAAACCACTAATTTCCTCATTAAGAGCACATAGGACATGCTTGGCACCCAAAACAGGAACACAACTAAGCATACAAATAGAGCTGATAACTGTAAACAAAATGAGATTGCTTATTCATTTTTTTCAATGGAGACGAAATGAGATTGTTTTATTCCCCCAACCTCCCTCAATTCCAGAGGTCAAAAATATGGGCATCACAGATATCAATCAACCAACAGATTCCTGCTAATAATAGGATAAATTAAACCACTAAATATACAAATAATATTATATCCGTGCAACAATTCTCTTGGAAGCTTACATCACTTACAATTGTTGACAAAATTAAAATAGACAAGAGATTTTTATTGAAAATCCATACTTATATCAAGTTTAAATTTTTTTATGCCATTAGGAAAACAAAATTTGGAGATACAAAATAATTCATGCGCTCTAAATCAATAGTACCTTCTTAATGTCGATACAGAGACAAAAACATCAGCTCTGTTGTTCATGTACCAATTCAAATATTGTGCGTGATCGATTAGTGAACATCACATAAATAATAAGTTCATTTCCTCATCCTTTCCATCAAGCCATATCTCTAACTGGATATCATGAAGGCATAACGAAGACATACAAAATATACTTTCGCGATCTAGATCCTTTCACGATCACATTAAATCAAAATCAAATAGCCAAAAAACATTCAGAATTTCGCACTCCACAGAATTCACACATACAGCTTTGACACAAAACAGATCTCGAGCTAAATAAACTCATCAGATCTATAAATCCAAATCTCAGCTCCACAAAATATTACCAATTTCACACCGTTTATCGATCTATAGATCTCTTACACAAATGATCTCATTTTCTCCATACACAAACAAAATCAAAAAAGTAAATCTCAATTATGCTAAAATCTACATGCAGGAGAGCGATCAGGCGTGACTTACAGCGGCGTCGACGACGATTTGGAGATATCCGTGGACTATTATTCGCTCGATTTCTCCGTCGAGCTAAGCTGCTATTTGTAGGGTTTTGACCATGAGAGAGAGACAGGATAGAGAGAGAAGAGGCGGATCTAACGGATTTATGTGCAAGCGTCAGCAGTTACTTACAGAGATGGACGCCGAGTTGGATATTAAAGTAAATTATAAATTAAATGAAATAAATAAATAAATATCTTCATTTCGAGCCAATTTACAAAAATGCAGTTGGTGATGGAAACGTGGCAATTACCTTTCTATGCGAAGCCACGAAGCTTAACCAATGGTATTGTTACACGTGGATAGTGAAACGGATTTAATGGTCACTGTTTGTGTTGTAATGTAGTAAGGGCCAATATAGAAAAAATGTGAAGGAAATGGAATAAGTCAAACCCCATTTTTGGCCAGTGAGAAATGAAATAGTACTTATTTATTTTAAAAATTACTACTATAAGATAAGTATTGTTATGATATATGAATGTTTATCAAGATCTATTTGATGTCTATTAGGATTTAGTGTATTTGTCTTTTAGAGTGAAACTAGGGTAAATTTCTCCTATAAATAGAAGAACTTCTTTCATTGTAAATCATCCCTTAAGAGAAGAAATAACAATTACTTTCTCTATTTTTTCTACTCTTCTTCTTTATTCTTTCTTATTTTATAACACGTTATCAGCACGATACTCTACCGTCTCAAATTTGAAGGCTAAGGCTAAGGTATTATGATCTATTTAATGTCTATTAGGATTTAATGTATTTGTCTTTCAGAGTGAAACTAGGGCAAATTTCCCCTATAAATAGAAGGACTTCCTTCATTGTAAATCATCCCTTAAGAGAAGAAATAACAATTACTTTCTCTATTTTCTCTACTCTTCTTCTTTATTCTTTCTTGTTTGAAGAAATAATAATTACTTTCTCTATTTTCTCTACTCTTCTTCTTTATTCTTTCTTGTTTTATAACACGTTATCAGCACGATACTCTACCGTCTCAAATTTGAAGGCTAAGGCTAAGGTATTATTTTTTTTATTTCTTCCCTTTTTCATATGGCTAACAATCTTACGAAGTGTGAGTTCGCTGTCCTTCAAAGCTCGGGCAAGAACTATATTTCATGGGTGTTGATGCTGAAATCCACCTATATGCTATGGGTCTTGGAGACGCCATAAAGAATGAAAACACAACATCTAGTCAAAATCGTGCTAAGGCTATGATTTTCTTGCACCTTCATCTTGACGAAGTTCTGAAAATTGAGTACCTTACTACTAAGGATTCACTCGTATTGTGGAATAGCCTAAAAGAAAGGTTTGACCACTTAAAGATGGTCATCCTCCCGAAAGCACAATATGAGTGGATGCATCTAAGATTTCAAGACTACAAGTCTGTTCATGAATACAATTCTGTCATGTTCAGAATTTCTTCTTTGTGGAGAGACGGTCAATGATAACGATATGATGGAAAAGACGCTCTCCACTTTTCATGCCTCGAATGTGCTCTTACAGCAACAATATCGAGAAAAAAAGTTTCAAGAAGTATACTGAACTGAGTTCTCATCTTCTCGTAGCTGAACAAAATAATGATTTGTTGATGAAAAATTATGAGAACCGACCAATTGGATCTGCTGTAACACCCCGTATTCAAGTACATGTATTGGCATATTCAAGTACGTGTATTGGTCTTATTTATATGGAATTAATTTTTTATTTTATTTATACCGGAATTTGCCCGTCGATGGTTCCATACGAAGGTTATTGAATAAGCATTCCAACGATATAAAGATTTCCAAAAACGGATAAGTTTTGGATATAATCGAGCACGTTCGAAACTATAAAACGGTGGCCGGGATATGGTGAATAGTAAATGTGCAGGAAAATTTCCTGCACACAAACTACTGAGGCCTGCCAGTTTTTTGGGGTCAACTTTAAACGCTCATAACTCCCTTAATATAATGAACTGGGAGAGCTGCCACCTATGAAAAGAAAGATCTTTGAGTCTTCTTTCCAATGCAATTGGTTTCATCCAAATCCGACATCTGAGTAATGAGTTATACTCGTTTTACTTCAGCCTCTCAAAACAGATTTTTAGGGTCAACTTCAAATGATCATAACTCCTTGTACAGGACGAACTGGGTGACCTACTTTATATGAAATGAAAGCCCTTTGAATTATATTTCCAACTATACCAATTTCACCCAAATCCGATATCGGAGCAAAGAGTTATGGTCTATCTACATTAGCTTGTCAAAACAGTCCACCATGGACAGATTCGGATTTACTTAAAATTTTAAGGGCAATATGGTCATTTTCCATCACCTCATGAACGAAAATTGGTCATTATATACATATACTTAGCCTCATATCCATTATTTATCATCCATTATTGAAGACTAAGAAACCCTAGCCAAATTTCAACTCTAATTATCTTGTGATTCAATCGTAGAAAATCCAAATTGATTCCGTAGTTGTGTTCACCGTCTCGAGGGCTTCGAGAAGCACCCCTTATTTGTGCCAACAGGACTTCAAAATCAAAAGGGCCATTTTATGGTAAGGATGTAAATTATGTTGGTGTTATTTATATGGATATGTATATATATGCATGTGAGCATAAGAAGTGTGTTATTTGATTGTTGTTGAAAGATGATTGGAAATGATGTTGGATTATTCTTGTGCATGGTTGTATTATGTTGAATTGTGAAGGGATTTGGTGTGATGATGTGGTATTGAAATGGTGATTATATATATATATACACATAAACCTATTGTTCAAGTTGGTTTTTGGAATGCTTTGCAAATATTGGTTGTATGGAATTATGGAAGAGAATTGTGGTGTTGGGTTGCTAATACTAGATGCCAAATATTTCATTGTAGATAAGTGATTTGTAAAGGCGGAAAGTTGTGTTGAATTGGTATCCGAATCTACGACGAGGTATGTAAAGCATACTCTAACAATGTTCTTTGTCATGAAAACACCAATGTTCCATCAAGTAAGATTCCGAGGTTGTCCAAAAACATGTATTGTTCTACATTACCTACGAAGTTGTTTCCATCCTATAAAGTGTCAAAATGTTTCATTGATATACCAAAAGGCTCTTATTTCATTGTTGTGATATTGATGATTCTGAAACACATTGTTGATGTACCAATGAGTCTTTATTACATCGTTATTGTATAGAAGGTCTATTACTTGGTTCCTATTGATATATCATTGTTTCAAAGTATCAAAAATGTGGTGGCGACCGAAATAACAATCTCAAAGATTAATTGAACTAAGTGATGGGAGTTCTCTCTTATCGGGTGGTATCCCAGGGGCATAAGCCTAGCATGGGTCGATCCCTATTTATGTGTTTATGGGTGGTATCCCAGGGGCATAAGCCTAGCATGGGTCGATCCCAGTTGATATGTACTGGAGGCAGCCTAATGGTCATAGTACAACACAGTAATGATTACAAAGACGATAAGAACGAAGGTAAAGTGATTGAATAAATACAATGTACAGGTTGTCACAAGTTCTAGTAAGTGTGGTCCACTCCTATTACGACTTATTCACTTGTTTCTGATTTCTATTGAGCTCCTATATCATATGTGATTATCTACAACTTTACATACTCAGTACATATTTCGTACTGACGTCCCCCACGGGGACCTGCATTTCATGCTGCAGGCACAGGTGCTTCAGCTCATTCACAGCATAGATAGGAGCCAGGTCATACAGCTATTGTTGGTGAGCTCCAGTTTGCTTCGAAGCTTTCCGAGTTGGTCCCGTATGTTTTGTTATTGTACAGGAGTCATGTGTGGGCGGGGGTTTGTCCCGACCCTAGTTATGTCATGTACATCCTAGAGGCTTTGTAGACATAAGGAAAGGTAAAGTCGTGGAAGTTTATATAGTGATGTTATATTTGTATATGTGGTGGCCCCGACTGCCAAGTATTATATATATATATATATATTTGTGTGTGTTGTGCTGATACAGGTAATTAGACCCTTCTATATGCAACGAAGTGCTGTCTAAATTTTTGGTGACATGTAAGTGAAAGTACAGGTATTTGAATGGGTTCTCCCGGGCCTTCTCGGCTTCGGGTGCCAGTCCGGCCCGATGGGATTTTGGGGCGCGACATCTGCATCATTCTCTGAGGTGAATGATGTGCACGCTCACCATGCTAGGCGTGAAAAAGGTCGCGGCTCTGGTCGTGGTCGTGATGACCAAGAAAGAAACCCTGTTCCGGGTGTTAATAATTCATCAAACAAAAAGAGAAAAGATGAGAAACGTGAAGCAGTTACTTGTTTTCGATGTGGCGAAAAAGAACATTATCCACATGATTGTCATGCTCTCAAGCACTTGGTTGATCTTTATCAAGCATCACTAAAGAAGAAAGAGAGAAATCCCGAGGCTAACTTTCTCTCTGAAAATAATGTTGACATCACATGTTTGGATGTAGCAGACTTTTTCGAGCACCCTGAAGGAAAGATTGATCACTTGATTGGTGATGGTTCCGTAAACATAAAAGAATGAATGATTTTTAATTTTGTTTTATTTTTATTGATAATAGTTAGTGAATAAAGAATCATGTAAAAGTAGTTATTTGCATCAGTATTAGTTTTTGATTAATATTGATTAGTTCAATTATATTATTGTTGTTTATTATTGATTGAATTGAATTTTAATTTTATCATTATTTATAAAAAAAAATGATAGTACAGAGGTTTACTTTTCCCATGAAAACAATATGTGGAGTGCTTGCTTTGCATTCATTACAATGTAAAATTATCATTCTTTACAATATTGTGCAAACAATATGATTAAGATTGCATTCACTAATGTATTCTTTATATTAACATTCTTTAATATAATAATATTCTCATATGATTATGTAATATAATAATATTTTTATATTCTCATATCGTAATACGATTACAATATCATCTCATACTAATTGGATATTTTTTTTTTGAATACTTAGTTAAAGTGTGATTAATAATTTTTTTATATTATAAGTTTTTACGTTGTACAAAGATTTAATATATATTTTATTTGGTGCATGTTATTTTATATAAAGATATGAATAATTTTCAAGAAGATATTTGTTTGATTGATTCTGACACTACACATACGATATTCAAAGACAAGAAATACTTCTCACATCTAAACATGGACAAGATTAATGTTACTATAATTTTTAGTAGTGTTGATTTGATTGAAGGCTTCGGAAAAACCATTATAATCTTGCCCAAGGAAACTAAACTCATCATAAATAATGCTATGTTCTCTCCCAAGTCTCGAAGAAACTTGATGGGTTTTAAAGATATCCGTGAAAATGGTTATCATATCAAGACATTTGATGAAATGAATCTTGAATATATTGGTATCACCAAGAATGTCTCTGGGCAGACATGTGTTATTGAAAAGTTCCCTGCTTTGTCTTCTGGCCTGTATTGGACAAAGATTTGTGCAATTGAAGCACATTACATAGTAAATCGAAAGTTTATTGATTCCAATACTTTTGTACTTTGGCATGATCGTCTGGGACATCGAGGATCAATAATGATGAGACGAATAATAGAAAATTCAAATGGGCATTCATTAAAGAACTTGAAGGTTCTTTCGAATGGTGAATTTTCATTTCATGTTTGTTATCAAGGCAAGTTGATTGTGAAACCATCGCCAACAAAAGTTGGGATTGAGTCCCCCGCGTTCTTGGAACGCATACATGGGGACATTTGTGGACCAATTCACCCACCAAGTGGGTCGTTTAGATACTTCATGGTCTTAATAGATGCTTCTTCTAGATGGTCTCATGTGTGTCTTTTATCATCTCGCAACTTGAAATTTACAAAATTGTTGGCACAAATAATACGATTATGGGCACAATTTCCTGATAATCAAATCAAGCCTATTCGCCTTGGTAATGCTGCAGAATTTTCATCCCAAATATTTAATGACTATTGCTTATAGATCGCGATAAGAGTGGAACATCTTGTACCCCATGTTCACACTAAAATGGCCTTGCTGAGTCATTAATTAAACGTCTGCAGTTGATAGCAAGACCATTACTAATGAAAACTAAGTTGCTCACTTCTGTTTGGGGTCATGCAATTTTGCATGCTGCAACACTTATTCGTCTTAGACCGATAAATTATCATAAATTTTTTCCGTTGCAATTGATTTTGGGTTAAGAGCCTAATATATCTCATCTGAGATTTTTTGGGTGCGGTGTTTATGTATCGATAGCACCACCAAACCGCACCAAGATGAGCCCCCAAAGAAGGTTAGGAATTTATGTTGGGTTTGAATCACCCTCCATTATTCGCTATCTTGAACCATTAATGGGAGATATGTTCACTGCTCGATTTGCAGATTGTTGGTTTGATGAGATACTTTTTTCCAAAATTAGAGAGAGAAGATAGTGACATCAAAAGAGAAATTTTGTAGAAAAATTCATCACTATCTCATCTTTATCCACGTGCTTCTATTTGTGAGCAAGAAGCACAAAAGATTATTCATCTGCAGAGAATTACAAATCAAATGCTGGACGCATTTATAGATTTGAAAAGGATCACTAAATCACATATTTCTGTAGAGAATGCCCCAATTCGAATTGATGTCCCTGAAGGACCATCCACTAGTGTCATAGCTAATGAATCTAAAACACGCTTGAAACGTGGCAGGCCATTAGGTTCTAAGGATCGAAATCCTAGAAAAAGAAAAACAAATGGTCAAGATGACACTACGAAAGATCCACATACGAAAGTTCAAGATTTGAGAAATGTTGATATCCCCGAGGGAATCAATGAGCCTGAGACTCAAGAAAATGAGGAACTATCCATAAATTCAAGTGATGTTGAAACTAATCTGAATCGATCTGAAATAGTAGTGGATCATGTCTTTGCATATAATATTGCAACGAAAATCATGCAAGATAGCGAGGATCTTGAACCTCGATATGTCACAGAATGTCAACAAAGAAATGACTGGCCAAAATGGCAAGAAGTAATTCAATCTGACTTGAATTCGCTCGCCAAACGTGAAGTTTTTGGACTCATAGCTCAAACACCTAATAGTGTTAAGCCTGTTGGCTATAAATGGATCTTTGTGCGAAAAAGAAATAAAAAATGAAATACAAAGATATAAAGTACGCCTTGTTGCACAAGGATTTTCACAACGGCCCGGTGTCGATTATGATGAAACATATTCACCAGTTATGGATGCAATAACATTGCGTTATCTTATTAGTTTCACTATCCATGAGAGACTTGAAATGCATTTGATGGATGTGGTAACAACCTATCTATATGGATCACTTGATAATGAGATATACATGAAAATTTTTGAAGAATTTAAAATACCGAAAACATATAGTTCAAAGCCTCGGGAAATGTATTCCATTAGATTGCAAAGATCATTGTATGGTTTGAAGCAATCTGGTCGCATGTGGTATAACCGTCTTAGTGAATATTTATCTAAAGAAGGTTATACGAATGATGAAATTTGCCCATGTGTTTTCATAAAGAAAACAACGTTGGAGTTTGTTATACTTGTTGTCTATGTCGATGACATAAACCTTATTGGAACGCCAATAGAGCTTCAAAAGGCAATTGATTACCTAAAGAAAGAGTTTGAGATGAAAGATCTAGGAAAGACAAAGTTATGCCTTGGTTTGCAAATTGAGCATTTGACAAACGGTATCTTTGTCCATCAATCTGCCTACGCAGAAAAGGTGTTGAAACGATTCTATATGGATGCAGCACATCCATTAAGTACTCCGATAGTTGTTTGATCACTTGACGTGGATAAGGATCTATTTCGACCTCAAGAAAAGAATGAGGAATTCCTTGGTCCTGAAATACTATATCTTAGTGCAATTGGTGCACTAATGTATCTTGCAAATACTACAAGGACTGATATTACCTTTTCAGTAAATTTGCTAGCAAGGTATAGTTCTCCTCTTACTAGGAGACATTGGAATGGGATCAAACACATATTACGGTATCTAAAGGGGACTACCGATATGGGCTTATTTTATTTTAAAGATTGTAATTTTGATCTTGTTGGTTATGCTGATGCTGGATACTTATCCGACCCGCATAAAGCTCGGTCTCAAATAGACTATGTATTCATACGTGGGGGTGCTGCCATATCTTGGAGATCAACAAAGCAGTCTATCGTAGCCACTTCATCGAATCACGCTGAGATTATAGCTACTCATGAAGCAAGCCGAGAGTGTGTGTAGTTGAGGTCCATAATACATCTCATTCGAGAAAAATATGACTTGAAATGTGACAAAGTACCCACAATTTTATATGAAGATAATACAGCATGCATAGCACAACTGAAAGGTGGATTCATAGAAGGAGATAGAACGAAGCACATTTCGCCAAAGCTCTTCTATACACACGAGCTCCAAAAGAATAGTGATATTGACGTACAACAGATTCGTTCAAGTGACAATGTGGCTGATTTATTCACCAAGTCTCTTCCAACTGCAACTTTCAAGAAGATGGTGCACAAGATCGAAATGCAAAGGTTCAAGGATGTTCTTATTAGGGGGTGCTAATACGCGCTGTACTCTTTTTCCCTTACGAGGTTTTGTCCCACTGGGTTTTCCTTGTAAGGTTTTTAATGAGGCAACCTATATGCGTATTGTTAGACATTCAGGGGGGAGTGTTATGATATATATCAATTATAGTGAATGTCTATCAAGATCTATTTGATGTCTATCAGGATTTGATGTATTTGTCTTTTAGTGTGAAACTAGGGCAAATTCTCCCTATAAATAGAATGACTTCCTTCATTATAAATCATCCCTCAAGAGAAGAAATAACAATTACTCTCTCTATTCTCTCTACTCTTCTTCTTTATTCTTTCTTGTTTTATAACAAGTATCTAGTACATCTTTGAATTATGATCAAAATTGCTACGATACACTCTAACTTTAGATGATTTCTATTACCTCTTCAAGTCAATCTTCATATGTTTTTTCACACTTTTATATTAATATAATACATTTATTATATAAAAATAGGATCCCCACTAAAAGTGTCACTTCAATTAAAAAAGTGTCACATCAACAAAAAAAATGAACAAAAATACGTTACTTAAAATTTAATTTAGAGATAATAGAATCTCATGGAAGTTGAAGTTTATCGTAGTAAATTCGATCAGAATTTAGAGTATACCAGATGCTTTACTCAAAAATTATCGATAAAATACTATCTCAAAATTTGAAAATATTAATTTAATAAATTTTGATGTGTGAATGAATGTGATGTAATAAAAAGAAGCAACAAGATAAAGTTATTCCAAGTAAGAATTATAAATATGTTTTGAGTAATTCTTGAAGAAAAAGCAAATAAATTACCAATTACATGTAAAATTAAGCATATTTATATTTTAGTTTAGTTCGACTTTTTCTTGCTGAATACAAAATCAATTAGATAGTATATTTTAATTTGATTCAGCTTTTCAATTGAATATTTTAAGACGTAAATTGAAATTTTCACTATTTTCCTTTTGTCTTCCTCTCCATATAATAAGAATAAATAAACAAATAAATATTATGTTAAGGTCGAGCTGTTATCTCATATATAAATTGTATTGAATTTTGTACACTTGAGCAGAAAATAAGCATTGTCGCTTTCTCTTTTTTTTTTTCGCTACTATATGAAGAAACACCAGACGCCTAAAGAGTACTTCAACGACGTACTCATTGTTGAGTAAAAAAGCATCCAACTAGCTATAGCTACATACAATCAATGAAAAGAAACAAGTAACCTATTCAATTTTTTTTTTTAAAGTACTAAGCAGTTCACTTTTATATATGTGTGGAAAATAAAATTCTCGAGACCGAAAATAATAATCGAGACAAGAAAAATACTGCAACAATCGATTTATTGATTTCAATACGAGTGTTACAATCTCTATGAATTCTCTGATTCGCCTTTTCAAATATAAATTCAAGGGTTTCGAGCTTGATCTTGAACTTTAACTTGAACTTGACGGATTTGATCGGGCTTGGTAGCCTGTTCTTGAATCTTACGGTCTTGATCTTGAACTAAAACAACTAAAACTTGATTTGAAGACTTGATGAACTTGATCTCAACTTGTACTTGAATTCAAGGGCCGATGAACTTGATCTCAACTTGTACTTGAATTCAAGGGCCGTTGAAGACTTGATGAACTTGATCTCAACTTGTACTTGAATTCAAGGGCCGTTGAGCTTGTTCTTGAATCTTGTAGTCTTGATCTTGAAGCTTGGACTTGTTCTTGAACCTGTAGAGAAATCTGTTGTTTTGATCCACGAGTTCTCTCTTGCTTCTTGTTAAACTTGTTGGTCTATGAGGTCCCTACTTATAGTTGTAGGAAGTAAAGAGTCATGATAAATATGAACTTCCTTTGACCAATCACATTTAAGTGACATGACATTTCTTATGGGCTTTTAATTTACTGCATCATTTTGACACGTAGCATGGTTCCATTGGCTCATTCACTTGACTTGGCATGTCATGTTATTTGACACGTGACACTGAATTGGGCCTCTAGAATATGATGACATCTTGGGCTTGATAAAATGGGCTTAGTCTTTTGTAGCCCAAAATAACAATTGGACTTTAATTAAATTCATGCATGTTTGAACTTAAATGATTAATCTAATTATATTAATCCACAATATTTATTTGGGACTAATATATTTTAAATGTAATATTATTCAAATTTTGTACGGATTTAAATTTAGTAAAATTTTATTGCTGACAATATGATTTCCCTCTTTATCCATACAGCTATGTTTGTTGACCTGCAATATAGTTCCTCTAAACTATTTTTAGTTTTTAGCCCTCCAAATATGATAGAACAAAGCACCCTAAAGCACTGCAACAACTTTTTTCTTAAATGTTTTTAAATTTCTCTTGATGCTCTCTAAGATTTATGTTGCCTCACCTGCCTGAATCTGTATATTAGTCAACTGGTGCAATTCTGCTCTTAATTGTCTATTTCGGCTACAGTTCATAAATTAACAGTAACTACTAATTTTCATAGCCTGACGGTCACATAAGCAACATGCAATACAATAACTGATATATTCAACCTTTGTAGTCTTGTCTATTGATCTACCTTAAACAGCTAATCACATGATAAAGTTACGCCTTAGGTGAACCACTAAATTTCAAATAAGAACTACAATGTCAAATTTAGCATGTTCACCCATGAGATTTAAATAACAAATACGTGTAATGAAATAAACTTTATCAATTGTGACGACATATCTAAACTGATCATACCAATTCACCATTTGCTTTTTCAGTGCATTGTTTTTTTTCTAGTACCAAATGTTGTCGAGAGGAGCTACATGTCTCCAAATGTTTGGATCATTCTTCATATAAATTTCATGCACTCATTTTATTCACAAAGAATCATTTTCCATAGTCAGTTGTTACAACAATTTTCCACAGAGGCTCCATTTTAGATCGTGTAGTTTTTAGATCCTTTGTTTGTTAAGTTATAATGATAGATTGTATGCGGATATTTTAAAATGTGGATCATATTCGTATTGTATTTTTAGAATTTAAGATAATGTAAGTGTAACAAAGAAAATAAAAATTTGTATTTTCTGTTTGCAAATTAAATATCGCGTTGCTGAAAAATTAATAACTTGAGATGGATGAATTAAATCATGTTTCTCTTATATAGAACCTGTTTGGCCATGTGAAATGAATTCATATAAGATGAGGTTGAAGTTTTATGTGGACATGCAATTTAAACTTTTTAAGTTGTATATTCTTATAGACATAAAAATCATACAAACTTTTAAGAAATATTTGAATTGTTTTGATTCTTTATACAATCTTACCAAATAAATGAAAATTAACAACAAAAGTCTAATACACTATTATAAATCTATTCTTAAAAAATGTCAATATTTATTGTCAAACTTTATTTCACTAAAAGAATAAGATTAATAAGAGTTATACTACTCTCGTTCCTGAATACTTGTCATGCTCACTAAAAACAAATATATCATAATACTTGTCATTTTAAAAAAATTAAAACATAATTAGTGTTTGTTTACATGTTATTCTTAATTATAAATATGTAGAGGTAATAATATGATACAAAATAGAAAAATATTAAGTAGAGATGATTAAATAAGAGTAAGCTAGTCAAATTATCTTTTAGTAATATTTTTCTTAATGACCATGCAACCCGAAATTGTGACATGTATTTAAAAATGTAAAAGTATAAATTTTGTTCATGTATGAAATAAATGATTGATAAATATAAATTATGGGATCTTTTCTTACAAAGCATAAATTTGTGGGTTCATTTTTTTATTTGAAAAATTTCAAATCATGATATAAAAATTTCATATCAAGATTTTTTTTTTAAAATAAGAATTTTATCTCATGATTTGAAATCATCATATGAAATTGCATGCTTAAACACTGATTTCATGATCTAAATTACGAGATAAAATTGCATGTACAAACATCTAAATAGTCTATATATAACATAATCTATCTATGCTTGAAGAGTCAAGAGGTTTTCAAAAATAATATCTCCATCTCAATTCTGAAATAATAATATGAATTTTGTATACTTTACCCTTTTTAAATTCGATCTTGTGAAATATATTAGATATTATTATTGTGGTATGTATGATTAAAGTATGAGAATTTTCGATATGAACAGTGATTTAATTGTCAAAAATTACTAATTGTATGACTAAATAATTTTTAAAAAACTTTTTCAAAAAATTAATTGTATTTTTATCGTCAAATGTGTCCTAAAAACATAATAAATAGTACTTTCTTTGTTTTATTTTTATATGACTTTTATCGACTTGATATCTATTTAAAAAAAATATTTATTAGATACATTCAAAAAAATTTTCAAAACACAAATTTAAGAATTATACTACAGTACAATTTATATAATCATGACTAGTATTCTTGATTTCATAAATTAAACGGAGGGAGTAAAAGATTACGTCGTTTTCTACACACATGCCTCGTGGACGTTTGACACTGACACGTGTATCTCAAGCCGCTTAACCCCAAAAAAATAAAATAAAATTAATTCCCTTGTTCTCGTTTCAGAATTTCTGAACCCAAAAACAAATTCCATAACTCCAGTTCCATTTCATTTCTACACTCTACTCTCAAAAACTTCCAAGCGATTACCCGCAATCGAACCCGATTAACCCCAAATCTTCATCAATTTCTCCAGAAAATTGAGTTAAATCTAGAATAATCTAGGGCTGTAATACAACGCAATCATGAATATCTTCAGACTGGCCGGGGATATGACACATTTGATTAGTGTCTTAGTTCTCCTTCTCAAAATCTACGCTACCAAATCATGCTCAGGTATATAATCAGTTCCTCTATGTATGTAGCTCGTAGAATCTGAGTAAATTTTCTAGCATGTAATAATAGTTTTTCATTAGAAGGTGAATCGGGGAACCTTACGGTTCTGTTTTCAATAACTTCATCGGCTTTTGTTCGTGTTGAAACCTGAATGAGTAGTTTTGCTTTATACGTGAATGACTGTATCTAATTGGCTCGTAAATTGAGCATATACTGGATTAAATTGCAAGTTATGTCTCATGATTTTGTATGCATTCAGAACTAAATCAGAGAAATTAGCGCGATATTTCATTTATGTGCTAGCTAGTGAATCGGGCAATGCACAGTATACATTATTTATAAGGAAGTAGTTACATTACACTAATTCCTGAAACTCCTAGGACACAGGACAGAACGTTATTGGACCTACTGAGAGATTGCAACAAGCGAGCATTCTTTTTTGTTTCAGCTGAGGACATCTATGAAAATAATTTTTTGAAATCTCTTTGAGCCTTGGAGCTTTTAAGTAGGTTAACTTCATGCCACATATTAAGTAGATGTCTGGATTCTTGTAGGACATTTGTGAAATCAGTGGCATTGTGAGTAATTTGAGAATATGAAAAGACATATGTTAACATGTTCGATTGTACAGGATGTTGTCTATAAAAGTAAATCAACAATACCAGATAAGTATGGTATGTTAGGACTTAAACTACAAATAAGGAAAACCATAGCACATTGGTATTCGCACTGATGTGTGATAGGCAATTAACAGAAGACCAGTTGGTATAAAGAATGACGTGATCTATTTATTTAATATCAAATAAAACATATGCAATTCTTGCAGCATCCTGTAGCTTGAAGTATACTTTGTGCTGAAATCTGAATGACGTGTAGCTGGAAAATAGTTGGCATTGAGATTCTTTGCTGTATTCAGGAATATCATTGAAGACACAAGAGTTATATGCTATTGTGTTCTTGGCTCGTTATCTGGATTTGTTCACAGACTTCATCTCTCTTTACAACTCTGTGATGAAAGTGGTTTTTATTGGGAGCTCTTTGGCAATTGTCTGGTGTATGCGGTACCATCGGGTTGTCAGGCGTTCATATGACCGTGAGCTAGACACTTTCCGTTATTGGATTCTTGTGGCGGCATGTGCCATTTTGGCACTTGTTCTTCATGAGAAGTTTACCGTTCAAGAGGTTAGTGATTTCTAAATGTACTAGTATTTCATGTGGATTATTCCAACATTGATAATCATGCTTATTGTCACTTAATTTTTAAATGTTAGATGGTGACTTATGTGAAGTTGATCTTGGCAAACATGACATCCTGTTGGTGCTTGCAACAACCATATCTTTAGAATTTCAATTGGCTGGCTACAGTGAAATAGTGAATTTCATTATAGAAATGTTGTGTTGTTTCGAGTCCATGAATGGTGAACTTGAATACTACATCTATGCTTTATCGTTAGGTAGTTCTGGTCGGCTATATGAATTATCATTTGCCATGTCACTCCATTTAATCTCATCTCAAATACCTGAGTGCTGATGTAATGTGTGGCTAGGTGGGTACGTAGATGCATTCTGCATTATAAAATTACATTGCAAATTGCTAGTTTTCTGCTGGCTGGCTGCCTACATAGCTATCCTATTTTATTTTGACATGAAACCAACAATATGAGCATTCTCGCAAAGTCAGTCCATAATTGGTGAATGAACACCGTAAAATGTTTCTCTGCTTTATTACTCACATGGTACTCTGCATGTACATGTTTATAGCAACCCTTGAAATAGTGCTTGTACAGATCCTCTTGAGGTGACTCAATTTTTGATGGCCTCTTTCATGACAAGCTATGAAGGATTTTACACCTGCTGAGGAGTTCCCACAACAAGATATAAACCCTTTTACGCTGACAATATATGGTCAGCACCCCAATATGTTAAAGATGATATGTTTGCAGTCATGTGAATTGATTGATCTCCCTTAACTAATCAGGCTGTTAGCATCAGAATCAGCCTGCGCCACCTTCATGAATAATTGCTGTAGTTGCAGTTGTATTTAGTTGCCTGCTAAGTGTCTTTTGTATTTAAAACTGTAATTATGATGACTTATTCATTTCGAGGGCCAACAAAGTTATGGCTGAAGTTTGATCTTGTCTATTTTATATTTGACTTAGGCTACTTTCCCCTATTAAAACTTAAAAGTCAGCTGAACCGCTCGAACTTCTTTTCCCACTGGGCTATTCTTATCCTCTATAACCTTCAAGACCATTGAAACTCTCCATGTGTATGGGCTTGGTTTCTTGTGCAGGTTTTTGACTATTTTGAGTTGCTCATATTATGCTTCACTACAATTTGCACGAGTAAAGACATCTTCTTGTCTATATTATTTGCAATGTCATCATATATTTTCGTTCTTGGTTCCCCTACCCCATTGGTCATCTCCAGCTATTGATGTCTGTCTTGGCTGTTTAAAATATGAGGTTCATCCATTACCCTGGTACATTAAGAGACAAAAAAGATAACTGAGATGTTTCAGTGTTCACGGTATCCTTATAGTCAGACCCATCAGTTTATATGGTTAATGATTTGAGTTTCTCTTTTTATTTTGTGGGGGAGGGGAGGAAGTGAAGAGGAGGGTTGTGCTCTTCTAATAAGCTGCCACATTCAATTCTCTAGATGGCTGATTAGAATTTCTGCGAAGATCCTGTTGCAGAGATTGTGTTACTTGTTTTCCTTTTCCTTTTCTGAGATAGCCTTGATTCTCGAATCTATATTTGTTTGCTCCCTGTTAACACTGTTGGTGCTACACATAATGTTTTTCCAGGTGTTCTGGGCTTTCTCAATATACCTAGAGGCAGTTGCCATCCTTCCCCAGTTGGTGCTCTTGCAAAGAAGTGGAAATGTTGATAATCTGACTGGACAATATGTGTTCTTCCTTGGGTATGCTTCCTCTCCAGTAAATCTGGCCACTTTCTGAAAGGACATTGTTTTGCAGCATATGTCGAAAATTGTAGAAATTTTGTTTTGATCTGGCCGTATCTGTTTTTTAAATCTGAGTTCTATTATCACTCATAGCTGAAATTTGACAATTCACCATTTATTTGTTTCATAAATAATGCAAATTTGCTTGCGAAATAATGCCAATATGGTGCTGGTATTTTACATAAATCTAGAAAAGACTGGTCTCAGGTTTAACTGTGCAAGGAATTAATGAAGTTCATCCACAAATCAATATCATTTACAAATGATTGTAAACATTTGAACTTGAAACGATGTGGTACATTTATCTTCCTTCAAAGCATTGGTTTTCTCTTGCCATAAACCAAACGATGCATGATGGAACTGTATTCCATCTTAATGTCTTTCTAGTTTCTGTCTTCTTCAGCGTATAGAAGTGTTCTTCAGAACTATTTTTAATCACCGAACTTGAAATAGATTTAGGAACATGCTCCAGATCTCCATCTACAGTAGAATACAAAAGAAGATGTCTTAGGTCTTGAGAATCCTTTTCACGCGTAACATTATTGCAAGTAAGATTTCCTTACTCTGCAGGTTATCCTAGTTAGGTTCGCTTTATACACAGCTATAAGACAAAACATGCCATTTTTTGGAGGTGCTTTTGCTTTTCTTAAGCTTTTTCTTTGCCCCAGTGAGTGATTATTGTTTGGCTTTGACAATTTACTTGACTGAAAAGTCTTCTGTTCTTCAAAGCAGTGAATTAGATTCTGAAGTTAGCCCCTCCACCTCTCACTTATTAAAAGAGCCAAGCTCATCTGCAGATCTCACAGTCCATGGCAATTCTTGCAAAACCTATTGTGCTGGCAGTTCTTCTTGGATCTGAGATTTTCTGTATATTTTTGCATCAAGCTTTTGTTGCTCCAACAAAATGTGGCAAAAGGTCTATAGATATAGGAATTACCTCCTTCAGGGAATCCAGGTCAAGCATCTTGCCACCACCTAATCTTTTTTCCATCACCTACCTTAAGATTCATCTTGGAAGAAAATCATCCTATAAATTTCTTATATGTATTCATATTGCAAATCAATGAGTCGATTCTGGATCTGTTCACTAATATCACACCTCCCACCATCTTGCCACCATCTTATATTTTTTTCACCATCATCTACCTCGACATTCTTTCTGACATTGAATTCCTAGATACTTATTTCATTGCATAGCAATGAGCTGATGATATTGGATTTTTGAACCAAGAGCTTTCCATTGCCTTCGATGGCATTCGTCATGTTCTTCTTGTTCATTACTAACTGTGCTCAACCATGTCAATAATAGGGGTTTCTATTATGCAGCCTCAAGTTTTTACAGTTACCAATAACAATTCACTGTTGTCTATTTCACTAGTGAATTTTTTCTTTCCAGAGTTACATCCGAAGGCTCTCCTAATTCTATCCAACTGCCTTTTACACTTTTGATGGAATGGGCTATGAGGTATAGGGACATTCCATAGACTAGGATGCACTCAAGTACACATTACGAGGTTCTGCCTTTTAACACATAGATTGTTAATGTTTCTTTCAAGTGGCTAATTGTTCTCCAAACTTCTGACTAACCTCCTGCCACTTTGAGGCATTCTGTAGCTTGCCCGTAAAAGAGAAGTCTCATGCATGCTGCTGGAAAAGCTTCATCTCTATATCCCAACATCCTTCCAAGAATGAGGAAATGGTGACTCTTTGCCGGGTTTATGTAGATCACAAACTGCCACAAAACCAATAATATATCTCGTGTCTTACAGTTATCTTGCCTTCTATCCTCTGTTCCAACAAAAAATTGAGTCAACATAGAGGAACTTTGAGATAGTGACTGTATTATTCATTTCTGTTCCCCCTTTGAACTTCTCATCCAACCTTTGTCCATAGTTATATACAATACTGAAGAGAAAAGGTGGTAGAGGGTGTTCCTGTCACGCCTGAAGACTTGTCCAGTTGAACCATTTGTCTTCACTCTTCAAAAGCCACAAAGTATTACATTAATATGATCGTAAGTTCACCAGGAAATCCTAATCTTTAGTACCATACTCCAGTTTCGATGCTTTGTGCTTTGGTTGATGATGTGAACTCAGAACAGAAAGCGAATGTGGTTCCTTTCTTTGATATTCATCTCTACTGCAGTTCTTAATGTGTATTTTCCACCTTTCAATTTCTGTGCTGCCAGGCAACTTTTGCATGACATCCCCCATAGATGTCCACCAAACAGATTACAACATTACGTACAAAATCCATCCCCGACTTCAATTATCCTTCTTCCACCACAATTCAACTACTATCACAGTCAGTTTTGCATGCGAATTTGGTGTCAACACTTGGACAATCTTTGAAGACTTCACCTCTGAATAGTCTTTTCATAGGTTGTCGTGATAACTAACTTGGCCAGTTAATTCAGTGAATTTTGTTAGCTTCTTATCTACATCAATCCTTCCATTATTATGGCTAATTTCAGAATTCAGAGTGATTGCTGCCAAATTTCTAGACGAATAAATCTGCCATATGTATTGAGTTTCAAATGACATTCTTCAGTTTCAAGGATCTTATGTAGTCATAACTTGATTTGCTACGAAGATTCTGAAATTTTCTTACTATTATTAGGCATTAGATTGAGGTACTTTAAATGTACTTAGCTTGTTGGCACTTAAAATCTTGAGCCTCCTTTGGCAGTCAATACACTGTCATTTGAGGACGTACCTAGAGAGCAATACAGGAACTATTGCTGGTAGAGGAGATGCCTTTGTTTTTTGCAGAAGCATCTTTTAACTTTGATGCCATTGTTGTTGTGTGTTCCCTATGAAATGATTCTGATCAAGCATTGAGAATTTGTTGTGTTTTAAATTTGGTCTAGGCTTTATATGGTTGCTTTGCGCTAACGTTCCCTCTCTTGTGATTGCTTGCCATGAGCATCTCCATAATAAGGTGTACATACTACACAATGAATGGTTCCTTATCTGAGTTGAGTGCCCGTGCTGTGACTTTAAAGAAAATCTTATCTATAGCTTGATTGCAGTGAAGAGATATTCAGATTCATTAAATCATGTCATATATGTTCGCGTAGTAGCTACACTTACAAAATAGAATGCGGTTATTTCAGAACGGCAGCAAGTACAGCGTAAAGCTACAGAAATAATGAGGTCTTTCATTTAAATGGTTTCTTGAGTTGAGCCATGGAAACTATTTTTTGTGATAGCACTTTACTAGCCACGTCACTGCAAGACAAGGGAAAACCTCTTTCTCACACCACCCTCTCACTGTCTACCCGTTTTTATCATCTCTCTTGGTTTTGTTTTTCTGGCCTGTGATATTATAATCTAACAATTAGAAGTTCTTAAATTATGTACGTGTGACATATGTTCCTTTCTAGTTGAATAATGTCTTTTGAACAAGGTCGCAGTCAGATAGTTAGGATTGATTGGGTATTGTTACTGACATGCTGGTTTTTATGCGATCACAGCGCCTACCGTGCATTTTACATCTTAAACTGGATTTACCGCTATCTGACGGAGCAGCATTTCACTAGATGGATTTGTAAGTTATTGGAAGTACAACCAACGCTGTTTGTTTGAAATTATTTGTAATGGTTCTTTGAAGTTGAATTTTTCTCTTCTTTTTGTAGCTTGCGTCTCCGGTCTTGTCCAGACAGCCCTTTATGCAGATTTCTTTTATTACTACTTCATCAGGTAACAATTTTTTTTAAGCTTCCTGAAGTGGCTCCTCCTTGATGTCGTAAACAAACTGGTAGTAAATTTGTTTTACAGCTGGAAAAATAATGCCAAGCTTCAACTGCCGGCATGAGACAAAGAAGATATATGATGATGATGAACAGTTTTAACATCTAACCGGATCTGGTTTATGCTGTGGCTTGTGGACAATTTTGGCATACTACTTCTCTCTAGACGTGAAATCATACATGGAGTTTGGCTGAGGGTTAAGTATTTCACTGAGCTCCTCCTACATTGTTAAATTCAGATTCTGTACCCTTGTTAATATGACAGAAATATGTTAAATTTGAAAATGTTGGCGGCATTCTTCTGTCAAATGTGATTCAAAACTTTCAAAGATATAGAGATATGACTAATCAATTATTTTGCTTCGTACATATAAAGGTTCTCGGGTGTCTTTTATCTTTCGTTCTTAAGAAATGCTGAACATTAACTTTCCATTGGCCCGGACGATGCTTTTTATTTCCACGATAAGTGACCTTGTAAAGCACGCAGAATAATACTCTGGGATGGCCCTGTAGTTGTTAGGCTGGCGATATCTTTGAGGTCTCAGATAGATTTGTTGAATACAATAAGTAATACCTACCTATCACAGGCTGCAAGTATCTCTATGCTATTGAGATGTTTAAAACACCACCAATGAATAGAGGAGGTTCAATAGTAACTGAAACCAATTTAGTTCCCTATAACTAAAAAACTGCTTGCAATTACCAGTCCAGATATTGATGTCCAGATGTCACACCACCTTCCAACTAATGTGTCCACTGGGTTTTGCGCCAAATATGTAGTTCTGGTACATTATTTTTCGTACCTATGACATTGATGCTTCACCCAAAAATGGAAATTTATGCAGTCTTATCTAAAAGGAGAGCAACTCTCTTTTACATTGACATTTGGTTCGGAAACGGGGGAAAGTACCTTGTAAAGGTCACATTTATCACTTGGCAACAATTCCTGTGCTTCATTCACAAGCAAATTGAGGTAGTCTGGGTTCAAGTCTTATTAATCCAGTAGCACTTCCCTCTTTAATGGGGTCTTGTACAAAGAAAATTCGAATTAATCAGGGTTCAAAGTGGACACCAAATACCGGATTGAAAATGAAAAAATTTAGTAAAAATCCGTTTGATTCCTCACGGTCCATTTTGCGTCATTTAAACTCAAAGCTATCTAATACTATGAACTAAAAATAAACATGGTACTATATATTTTCTGGTAAAGATACAGTTGTCTGGCTAAGGAGAAACCATAATAAGCCGCGAAGGATGGAAAAGGCATAACCAGTAAACCTTCAAAATCAAATGAACAATTGAAGAACTTTAGAATACAGCAGCTTTTAATTTAAATTCGAACCATTGGCCGATAAATCCAACACTGAAGGACTAAAGCTTCACATGCAGGCACTATTATTTCCATGATTTTTTGGTTGAATGGATATTATCGGAGCGCGGTTATCATCACGATAATATCTAATCAACATGAAAGGAAAGATGACTACTCCTATAGTCTATATCTTTGGTTGAATCACAACATTACAGTACAAGAAGAAAGGCAAATGAGAACTGGAAACTCTTTTTTCCCCTCACAGAGGAGACGACAACCAATCAAGCATCTCACCGGCAAACATGGGAACAATATCTCCCGATGCATAAGAAAAGGACTCTGGTACTTTCCATGGTGTCTTGCTTAACTTAATCTTTGAATTGTTCCTAGGAAGCCCATAAAAGTCTGGTCCATTGAAGCTCGTAAATGCTTCTAGCTTGTCGAGTGCATTTTCCTATAACGCAAAAACCAAATCTATGTCATTGGCTTGTGACGATAGCTACTAAATTAAAGAACCTATCCGAAGTAGTTAGAAACATTGTAATATGGAATGAATCTAACACAATAACATGAGAAAAACTTTGTAGATATCTATTGCAATTACCTTTTCAAACACCTTTGCATATACTGACAAGGCTACAGGAGCATTGTAAATACCAGCACATCCGCAAGAACATTCTTTCCTTCGTCTATCATGAGGAGCACTGTCAGTCCCAAGAAAAAACCTTTTACTTCCTCTGGTTACAGCTGATACAAGAGCCTGCCCTGTGTTATTCAAAGCAAATCTTGATTAGGTTAGAATATATACCAAGTGAACAAGAGAAAGAAAAAAGTAGCAGGAAAATGCAATAGATCCTGTAACAATGTGAGTAATGAATCTATTAATCAAGACGAGTTTTTTTCTCAAGCACTTGTTCACTTTATTATTTTCAAAATTATTTGTGCAAGTGATTGAAGTTCCTTTTCCAAGTCTCACTAAACATTGCCCCACAATGGTAAATTCTTTAAAGATATGGAAGCACCTTGTTTCAACAAGGACATTCAAGCGATACATTCAATTCCTTTTTTAGTACATTCACAGCAGAGTTTGCATCAAATGTTCAACAAGTTCACATGTCTAGGAAAATAAAGCCAAGGGATAGAATTAGCAAATCAAAGAGAGCCTGATCGAGTAGTGAATCATAACACACATTAGCACTTCGTAACTCTTACAAAGAGGGAAAAAGAACAGGTAGAAGAAGAAACTTTCAACAAACTATTATACCCGAAAACAGGATCAATTACAGGCAAATATAACTTTTCTACCTAACTTTCAAAATTTCAAGATAAATGGCTCAATAGCCCTTTAATCCAATTCTTCTTTGTTTTGGCGACAATATTTATCTGATAGATAATCCATAAAACAATATCAAAATGCCATATTCCAAAAAGATAGTAGTCTCTTAGACAATATTTGATTTGACGACGTATAAGCAAGGATTTCGCACCATCTTTGGTGTACTTAAAAAAGTAGGCGCTACTGCATCAGTATGGTGTTTGTAAGTCCTCCCTTTTATTCTAGTTAGACACTTTCAGGGGGGTAAAGAGAGAGAGAACCTCTAGAGAATCTCTAGTTTTCTTTAAAAACAAACTACTCATTACTTGAACAATATTAACCAGGACGGAATGGACACATGATATGAGGCATAGTCGATTGCACCCTAGATCTTTTCAAGCTTTTATCTGAGAAGGTGTGCATCTGTTAATTACATTTTTACTTGAGAATAGCTGGAAAAGAAAAACAATTGAACAACCCAACAAGGTACTTGAGCATAGAATGACAGAGGAACAAGCTCAAAAATAACCTTGGAGGAAATTCTATGATTAGTATATTCTCATACATTTACCTTACATTCTCAAGAAAAGCTACATTCTCAATGTTTTCATACATTATGGTTGTTCGGAGTGAAAAAAGGACTCACTGGAACGAAAATAAAGGAGGAAACAATTAACCTTATTAAAAAGCAAAAGTGTAGGGTATGCAACTCAACTTTTCAAAACAGTCTAAAACAGGGAAATTAGGAAATCAAACTCTTCCACTTCAGTTGAGTGGAACCAAACAAGTGGAGGTAAATGGTAATACTTTATGCAGGAGAAGGAAACGAACAAGTTAAATCCCCTTTGCTGAATCAAACAAGGTCTAAATGACATAGTAGTCACTACAGGTGGTTAAACCAAAGAATCCTAGTTGGTTAATTTAAAAGTAATGTTACTTCATGATTGTTCTTCAACACCAAAAGACAAAACACCAAACGATAGAAGAAAGAATCTAAGCATCAATAAGAAAGGGTAAAGGATATTACTGTGGATCTCTCTTTTGAGCACTGGAAGGCAGAAATTATGCGGTTGCAAGCCCCCTTGGAAGAGAGAATTCCTGTTCAAAACAAGATGTTGTGGGGTGACAGTCGCTGCGACAAATCCTTTAAAGGAGGATAGAAAGGTTAAATTAGCATTTGAAAAAGGAAGGTCAATAAAGTTCTTTCAACTGACAAGAAGACTAAAGTTCAAAAAGGTGGATCAAGTAGAAAAGATTACCTTCATTGCAAGATTCAACAAAATTAACAGCATCCATGGTGGTAACATGTTCCATCACAACCTTCAATCGGGGAAATTTCAGCACCAAAGGGCGTAGAATTGTTTCAATGAATACCTTTTCTCGATCAAACATGTCCACCTCAGGATTTGTGACCTCTCCATGAACCTGCAATCAACTAGAACGCATAAAAATCTTATGAAATGAAGCTGTTTCAAGGAAAATGACAAAAACAAGAAGCATCCCCAGAGCATTTGGGGGAAGAAAAGACACGATTAAGGTCGAGTCATTCTAGTTAAATGCTAAATCTATTTTATAGCAACCCAAGAGATAAACTGAAACTAGAAAAGCAATTAGCATAGGCAAGAAATAATAGAAGAAGGTTCGAGGAGAATATCATTTCTATTCGAAATAAAAACTAACAACCCTAAAAACCCAGCGGACTAGAATATGCTGACAAGAGACTTGACGAGATCAATTCTAGCAGTCTCCAATAAGCTGAGCAGACAAAATTGAACACAATCAAGTGACTGTTCTATTACGAAATGCTAGTCTCAGCTAAAACGGATACAATCACATCTGTCATTGTAAAACTCAATGATGAACTAGTAATTCCATAAGAACTTTGATGATAATGCATCTGCTTAACGCCTTAAATAGGGTGAAAAGTAATAAACAATTTAAGATAATGTGACCAAAAAGACAAGTTCAGAAACTTCATACAGAAGCAACCAATGATGTGCAACTTCCTTTAAAGTTTTAAGATTATCCGGCCACACTTGGAATGGAATCTTTATTATCCAGAGCTTCACCTCTCTTTGTGCATCTCCTCGCCTAATACCAAAAACTTGACGGTATCCAACTTTACCTGGTCCATTGTAACTAATCAAACATTGTTCAGCTTCAAAATCTTCAGGTGCTCAAACTGAAGGCAGTTTACTTTCAAGAAAGGCAATGGGAAGTGAGCAACAAAGAGTTCCTTCAACTCAAGGTCTTGAAACTCGTAGACTGTGTTTGGTTTCACGAATGGACTATCGAGGATGATGCTTTTCCAAGCCTTGAACATTTGGTATTGCGTGGATGCAAACGTCTTAAGGCAATCCCATCTTGTTTCGGTGACATTAGCTCTCTAATGTCCATTGAGGTAAGGACATGCAATGAATCTGTCATCAACTCAGCCAGGGAAATCTTTAACACACAAGTTGAAGATTATCAGAATTCTAGATTCAAGCTCGTCATCCTCTAAAAAGACGATGATTCGAATTCAGGTACACTACTGACAAATTACTCCTACATTCTATATGATCTGATGTTAGAACTTAAATTATACTGCATTCAATCTCATTGACTCTATTCACAGGCAGAAGAGGGTTGCAATGTAAGGTTCTAACTGTTTTCAACTGAAATTTCTGGAATGTAGCAACAAATATCTATGCTAGATTAGAGACTAAAGCATGTGTGAGTTGTGATATGAAGTGAAATATCTGTAAAAAAACTACTTTTATTGTTTATTAATCTAAAACAATAAATATATATATTCCTCAATCAAAAAACTTACACCAAAAAGAGAGGCTATGACATTTGTTGGACACAGTGCCTTCAACATGGTATGATGCTGTACTTTTTGGAACAAACTTTCACGATTTTACGTTAATGTGTGCTTTGTTGGACATAGTGAGCTTTGCTTCTATGTATCCATCAAATACAAAAATATGAATTCAACTACATATTTAAAATGTGATCTTGTTATCAAATCGAATTGCACTTTGCCTGCAGGAAGGAGAAAGAGAAGTGCTGATGGACTACAGCTGATGAGGAAGGTTATGTTCTCCATATAGACTGTTCTTTTCTAGCAAGTATTGGATGTCTTCTTTATTTAACATAGTTTTACCTAGAAACTGTAGTAGATATAGGAAGACATGGGAACTTCTTATGCTTCATAATTGTAATTAATTAGAGTATCAATATCTTTACAGTAGTCTATCTCTAAAACTTCTGTGAGTTATGACAATCTGAAGCAGCTTCCATTTGATGTTTCAAGAAAACAATAAGAATAATAGATGAACTTACGCGATCATGTTCTTTTGAATTTACACTGGAAGTTACACCATGAATCTCAATTGTAGATCTTATTCACAGAAAAATAAACAAATGAAACCAATATAGCTACATGATAATGATGATCATAGGAATCAGACAAGAAATAGGATAAAGGAGAGGAATTTTTTAACTCTCTTTTTTATTGCACTTAAAAATCCTTACCTAGGTCCTAAAAGAATTGAACGGAACAAGGTAGTCGTGGTGTCTGCCACTCTTTTGATTGCTGCAATTGTTTGTGAATTTGGAACACTATAGTCTAAGTGAGATTCAATGTCCATCGTCCACTTTAATACTTTAACCACCATGGACATGGAAGGCCTCAGAGTAAAGTCGCTCTATAAGCACCAGACAGCAGAATCAAGAGGACTAGATTCAATGACTGGTGTATTTACCATAAGACAAATCAAAGCTGCCACAAATAATGCAACATCGGGGAAGGTGGTTTTGGCTCTGTCTACAAGGTGCATCTCATTCTGACCTCCTATCAAACTTTCTACTCTATTAGGTTAACTACAACATCTGGACATAGATAATATGTATAGATAGCCCTTTAATCCAACCAGTTTTTTCATTCATTTATATTAATAAACAAGGCACATTATCAGATGGTGCAGTTATTGCAGTGAAGCAGATTTCATCCAAATCATAACAAGGGAAACGAGAGTTTGTAAATGAGATAGGTATGATCTCTAGTTTACAGCACCCAAATCTTGTCAAACCATATGGGTGTTGTGCTGAACGGAATCACCTGCTACTGGTGTACGAGTACTTGGAGAACAATAGCCTGGCTCGTGCTTTATTTGGTAACGCATCATCCTTCATTATTTCAGTTATCAGTCAAGCAAAAAATAAGCAAAAGTGAAACAAGATGAAAGATTTCTCTTTGATAATTAATGAAAGATTTTAAAACGACAAGTCAATATATGTTTCTAAAACTCGTCTTAATTTTTTTAATTTTTTATTTTTTTGATAAAAAAACTCTTGTCTTAATTAATGAGAAGGTATGCATAGATTTTTACTTCACATTAAAATGCAGGTCCAGAAGAACATCAGCTCAAAATAGACTGGGCAACAAGGCAAAATATCTGCATTGGGATAGCAAAAGGCTTATCTTACTTACATGAAGAATCGTCCTTAAAAATTGTTCATAGGGACATCAAAGCAATGAATGTACTTCTTGACAAGAAACCAAGCTTCATCATACGGATGACTTCCGATTCATTGCATTGAGGATCATCGCTGTAGTTTCCGATCATATCAATCAGCTGATTGTTTTGAGCTTTTGTCATAAACAAACTAAGCAAATGTGGATGTTCCAGTGAGTGTGAATAGTCCACGTTCTTGCATCCACAGAGGATCTCCATTGCAACAACTCCAAAGCTGTAGACATCTGCTTTTTCTGTAATGAACGCGCTAAACCATTCAGGAACCAAGTACCCGGGGGTTCCCCTAATTCTGGTCACTATCTGGCTCTGATCTTTATCCACCAACTTGGCCAGGCCAAAATCCGATACTTTTGCACAAAGATTGTTATCCAACAGAATGTTCTGCGGCTTAACATCTAAGTGGACTATTCTTCGCATACATTCTTCATGAAGATAAACCAATCCTTTTACTATATCATGGATGATTCCTCTTCTTATTTGCCAATCAAGGGTAAATTGAGTAGAGGTTGTGCCAAAAATCCATTTATCCAGTGATCCATTACTCATGAAATCATAAACTAATAGCTTGTGCTCTTTCTCAGCACAAACTCCAATTAGCCTAACAACATGATGGATGCTTCCTATGGTCTGGATCTCTGCCAAGAATTCATTCTTACCTTGGCCAAAACCACCAAGAACCTTCACTGCTACTCTCTGACCATCTTGAAGAACTCCTTCATAAACTGAGCCGAAACCTCCATGACCAAGCTTTTTTAGGAAATTCCCAGTTGCATCTTCAGCTGTACATAAGAAAATCTTAGAATGCTAGATATCTCCTCTGAGTAATCATCATCATTTTCTTGTAATGTTTTTTTTCTGTTGAAAGCAATCAAGATGCCAGCAGTTGAGCTATCAGAAAAACTGTTCCAACAGTTGATCCAGCTATAATGCCAATTCTTCTTGCAGCTGTACACTTGCTTTTTTCTGCATCATTTGGTAACTTGATAAATGCAGATGACTCATAGCCGCGTCTTTCCTTTCCATCTTTTATAAGTGACAGAACAGGGAAGGGTAAATAGCAGTCACCACTTGAAAAGTTAGTGAAATACAGGAAGAGAACTACTTTACAAGAGCAGTTCTTCAAGCACAAGCATTGACAGCTTTCCTCATCTGTTCGTCTCAGAGCTGGAGCGTCAATGTTGACATAGTTAAAGTAATAGACATCCGAAACACGCTCCATTTAGTGGGAATGTGGTCCATCACATTTCACCGGACTAATTTCTACACATCGATTGTTTTGTTGATCATTACTTTTTCTCAATGCACCCGGACAAGAACATAATCCATCTGAGCAAAGCTCCATACTGCCACAGGCTGAGGGGTAATCACAAAATTCAATGAAATCTGTCAAAAGATCATTTGGCTGCTCACTTCCCTCGGTGTAGGCTCGAAGATGTCCATCATAATCATATCTCAAAAATTTCATCCTAGAAGGTCTTGAGATCACAGCATTATACTCATTCGGCTCAGTTGAGGATATGTACAAGGCAAGAGTACCATTCACTGCTTTGACATAACCTTCACCAAAGCTATCCCTTTCTCCACTAACCAAGAACTTAAAATACATCTGTGTCTTGTCTGATATGTAAAATGCAAACAAGCCTTGATTGGTTATAGAGAGATAGTAGTTACCTTCAGTCCAATTGGATGAAGAAGATCTAGCCACAAGTCTTTGACCAGCCCTTAACTTCTGCCCTGGAAGCAGTGCATCTGTTGGGTGATCAAAAGACTGCCAAACAGTCCGATTATACATGTCATGAAGCACAAGGTTTCCAGTCTCCATCATCTTAATGCCTGATATGAACTTATTCTCCGTGCTTGTAGACCACACAAGAGTTCCATCCACATCTTTTAATACAAAATCTCCATCTTACAGCAATTGCAGCATTTCATTTTCACGAATGGGATGGTTTCTGTTTGCAAACTAGACAAGCTCAAGGTCAGTCCAGTGCTGAGCTCCTTCATTGTCCTGATGAAGACGTACAATTCCAATGGAAAACACAAAGGAGTCATTTTCTCCATTTGAAGCAAACACACAAGCATATCCCATGTCCTTCTCTATTTAACCGACCAATGCAAAGACAAAATCATGCACAGTGACATGGCAAAATTTGTACATGTAAGTGAGTTTGCTGTGGAGTTATACAGTACACTGAGAACATGCTTTCTGCACCGTCATCTTGTATGCCCATATAAGCGTCTTTAGTTACAGCAAGAGACATATTTCTCTTGCACCTCCATTTGTTACTTCTGGAAGAAATTCTTCGAGAGTGCAATTTTCTTCTCTTAAAATATAAGTAGATCTTTTTGTTCCACTGGTGTTCAATACAACAACAACATACCCAGTGTATTCCCACAAAGTGGGGTCTAGGGAGGGTAAAGTGTACGCAGTCCATACCACTACCTCAGATGAAGTAGAGAGGTTGTTTCCGATAGACCCCCAGCTCAGGACAGATAACAGTGTAACAAACAAAAAACATAAAAACAAACAACAAAATGGGATAACACACCGCTAAATAATAAAAGAAACAAAACACCTACAACATAATACTACAAACTATCTATTCAAAATCACAAACATCACCAAAACACTACGACCAAGAAACTACAGGCATACGGACACAAACAAAGCACTCCTCCCTACTACTACAGACGCACTCCTACCCACTAACCCTCCACCCTAATTTGCGTCCTTCACGCCTTCCTATCAAGGGTCATGTCCTTCGTAAGTTGTAATTGCTCCATTTTATGCCTAATCACCTCCTTCCAATACTTCTTCGGCCTACCTCTACCCCGCCTAAAACCATCCATGGTCAGCCTCTCACACCTCCGTACTGGAGCATCTGTGCACCTCCTCATCACATGCCCGAATCATCGCTACCCCACTTCCCGCATCTTGTCTTCTACCAAAGCCACTCTCACCTTCTCTAGAATAACCTCATAGCATAGTATGCATCACTAAGAATGGGAAAGTCTTTAATACATAACTAGAGACAAGGAAGTAAGTTCTTATTGCTCGAGGTTGTTTCTTGTATAAATCGGAGATGTGATGTTAAATTGTGGCTCGGCTGCTCTGAAAGACAGTAACACAGTGTTTGAATTTGCTAGTGGACAAGATAAGAATGCTTTTGACACATCAAATCTACTGAGAAGACAACGATGTCATACTGAACTACAGAATATGCAACTTTCTTTGCAGTACTAATCTTGCTGAAAACTTTACATCATAGATAAAAGTACTAATCTTGCTGTTCCTTTTGTTGATACATTATGAACAAGGCTGATATTTTGCAAGCACCGTGTGGAAATATAATAGAGGATGATCATATAGTATACTCTACCTATCCCAGAAAGATTCAGTTAGGTTCCTTTCCTGATCCAATTGATACCTGTTTTCCTCGACTATGAAACTTATTAGTTATACTACAGGAATTGGACCAACTATTATCCCCAAAGTAATTCAAAAGTTGGACCAACTGTTAATCCTAGAACATCTGAAAACAAAAGCTACCTTTAAGATTTTGTTTGGACCCACCTTTATTTGAACTACATAGTACTAAATTCCACCTCCAACATCTGTAATAGGCTGCTAAACAACCAAAAAGCTACAAACTAGCAAAACCCAAACTACTCTGACAGCCATATAAATCCTGAACCTAAAGTAGCTAAGAAATCCAATGGGTTTCTTTCAGGGAAGAAGTCACTATACCTCTGATGACAATCACCAAAGAACTACAAAATTATTGTCTTTTCTGGTGTTCACGGCTCGTCCACTGGTGTTCAATATTGCAAAAATATCGTTACCGAGTTGATAGTATCAAAGCTTTTGTCTTTTCTGTCAAGAGGCAAACTGCTCCTATTGAGAGGTTAGTAATTTTTTTTCACATAACCTGTCAAGACGAAGACTGACCTTCAAAAGAGCCACACGCTAAACCTAAAGCCAGCACAGACATAACGATACAAGTTTGAATTTGCAGCTTTCTATAGAGATAAATAGCAATTTTTTGGTGGTAAGGTTAGCATGCACATTAGATCTTATGCAATGTTCTAGTGGAACAGGAAGAAATGCTTAGCATCGAGTTACCAGCAGAGGCATATTATGCTCAACCATTTCCTGTAGAACTGGCAAACACTTCCCGAAGAGATCAGTCACTCCATCTTGAGAATTTGTTGTGGCACCAGCAGGGTATAACTTCACCCCAAATACGACCTGGCTCTCTCCTGTGATACAAGTCCTCATTATATTAGAAATAGTGCGAAGAAATGGATAAAACAACAGCGAAAAAGAGGATGACATTCCAAAGCTTTCATGGAAAGAAAAATAGAAACATGGGCCATTCACATTGGAAAAAAAAAAAAAACTGCACCCAGATGACAATACAATCAGTTCAACTTAAAAGCTACAACCTTTGACATGTTTAAATTTCCTCCAAAGTGCGTAGAGCCTGATTTTATAAAGGACAAGAGACTCATAATACTGACTTCAAAATTTCAAAGATTGATCTAGCTCGGAAGTAGACATAATAAAAAAACCAAAAGGAAGGTTGGCATAGCTAAGAATCTAGCTTTCAGTTTAAGTGTCTTGAAAACAAATTGGAAATTGCACTTCTTTGAAATACTGGTTTCCAGTTTTTCAAAAATCTAGAAAGCCAAACCATCCAAAATAGGATTCTAGAAGCAAAGAGACGGTAAATTTGGTTCCTGATTAAATTTGACGAGAATTATAACATTTCCCTGACCCCTTTGTTCTATTTACACAACCACTTGAAACACTATACAAAACCACCTAAGAAGGATGCTAGAAGCAGGGCTGCAGGAATAATAGTTGTTAATTAACAATCAGTATAAATTGTCACAACAGAAAAACTAAAATGGCAGCTTTAAGATGAGATTTAACAAAGAAATACAGTGTCTCTTAAAGTTCAACTCGACCTAAAAGTTTCACCAAATTGGCTTTCAAGTGGTGCCTTTTTTCATGATCTTATTGATCCTTATATACACCAGTATCATTCACTCAAATTTATTTTTGTTTTTTGAGATACATGCCGGCACTATGATAAAAGAATGCCATACATACATCGTGTTTTAAGCAGGGATAATTAATAACATCTAATATTATTATTTCCATCTCAAAAGTATATTGGACTTACTTGCTAGTTTGATTTCCATAGGACTGGTTGTATCTGTCAAATAAAGTGTCATAAGAGGCTTGAAATCACTATCAGCAGGCAAAGATTTCAATATCTCTTCCCGATATGCCACAGCAGCAGCGGTTGTAGTGATAGGAGGCTTCAAATTTGGCATGACTATCGCCCTCCCAAAGTGCTGTGCACTTTATCAAATAATGCAACATGAACAAGTCAAAATCAATATAGAGGAACCAAATTTTTAAACTAAACATAAACTATGAGCTGAATCACAATGAGCTACTCATTATTAATTAAATTCCCACACCATCAGCTTAAGTATTAGAGTAGAAACCTGTGAGGCACAACAGCTTTAAGAACGTCACCATCACGGAGATGAAGATGCCAATCATCAGGTCGTGTGATTGAGAGCTCCATTTTTGCACTGTATGCTTTTAACGAGCTTTTTCGTCCAAAGCTAACAACTGGTATACGTGAAATCTGGATAGCAATAATATGAGATGATTAAAGAGAATACAGAAACATGCCCTTTTAACTTACACGACCATATTAACAAATAGACACACGTGTCCTACATCCAACTGCACTCTTTTTTCTTCTTTGATGAAGTAAGTGAATTCATTAAAGATGGTTTAAGCAAAAAAGGGGGGAAATTACATACTTTAGAGGGGAAGAATAATAAAGTCCTCATGACTTGACAATCTGAGACACTTGTTCCTATAGAAGCCAGCATTTGGTAAACCAGAAGAAAAATAAACAAAATTTTACTTTGAGTCGAACGGGAACTTTTTTATTTTAATGGGGTTTGGTTTATATATATATATTTGTCCCAAATGTATAACTAGGTTAACGTTGTAGTATTATTTTGGAAATAGAAAGGTAAATATAAATTTGTTTTCCCGGAATAAAAAAATATGCTGAAAACCCAAAAAATAAGGAAATGAACAGATCTCCAATTGGTCAAATTTGAGATTTTGGGTCTTTTGATAGTGACTGGTTTACTTTTAAAATGGGATTTTGACGAATTCGAATTAATTGGATCCAAAAAAAGATTTAGACTAAAAACTAAAATTTAAAAAAGGAAAAAAAAAAAAAAAAGAGATAAAAGGAAGAAGGCAGAAGTACCGTTCAACTCAATGCACCAACAAGGCAGAAACAAAGGGTGTTTGCCGTTTGGTTTGGTGGATTAGTGAGGGGCTATTGAGATTTCAGTATTATAAGTGCTATGCAAGATTGATACGTATAATTAAATTATTAAGTTTGATGGCTTTCTTAATTTGTGAATAACATTATTTGTCTATTTAGTTTTTGTCTGTGATGTTGTTTACGTGTGCATTGCAGATTGACTCCTGGAACTTAACACTCTCTTCGTTTCATATTGTTGCATGTTAAAAAATCATAAATAAAAAAAGTAATTTTACTAAGTCACTTCTTAAAATTTTTTTCGTACTTGACAAACAAGTGTAAATAGTTTCAAAAAGAATTAATTGCAAGGATAGTATAAGAAATTTTTTTAGTGTTTCTTTAATTTATAAGATGACAAACTAATATACGATAAAGAAAGTGGTACAGTAGGGTGATTAGCATTTAACATCTCTCATAATCTCAATTCTAGCCTTTTTATGTTGAGGTGATTGTTTGAAAAGGTAAGAGAGCTGGGAAATGTAGGTTTCTCGATAGAGCATGGAACCTATGGGCTACGTCCATTTTCTATTGATGGTTTCTCGTTAGAGCCATCAATATGGGCTACGTTCGTTGGGCCGGTCCGATTTGATTTGTAATTTGATGGAGTTACATTTCAATTTTTGTAGTCCATTTAAGAACAGAGCTTTTTAACCCGACCTAGATAAATCGGTGGCCCGTGGAATTTGAACAATGTGAGTTGGGCTAGCCCGTGTGCCGGTCCGTAAGTCAAATACATGCAACTATTTAGATTGCTTATTAGTATTTTTTATTTGATTCGAAGAATATCATGTCAAAAGTTATTTAATTTTGCTATTAGGAATATTTTTTTGGGTGTTGGAGACTTGATTAACAAGTACTAACGCTATGTAATATTGGCTGATAAAATAATTATATTTATTAATATTCTAAAATTAAATTATAAAATATTATTTTTAAAGAAGTAAACTGGCCTGTGAGGTCCGCAACCACTAAGTAATGAAGTAATGGTGGGGACTTGGTATTTTTTGACCCATCAAAATTAACTGAGCCAATCCGTATTGACAGCTCTAGATTAAGTTCGCGAACGAGCTCACCTGGACTTAAGAATTATAGAAATATGGACTGACATTGCTAAAGATATCTTCACACGGCCTTCCATTCATTGATATTTGGTACTTTTAGAGCCCAATTGGGTCATTTTCTATTGTCCAGTACATTACTGTTGTATCCTATTTTGTTGTAGTCATTTATAACATTCATTCTGATTTATAAGTTGACATACAATAGCAACACATTATTTTTTGTCATCAAGTTCGTCTTTCCTTTTGCTTGCTTGTTCTAAGGAGCATTCAGACACTCTAAAAAACACTTATTCATACTTTTACTTTCTATTTAGCTTTATTTAGTTAACATAATATCTCACAACTAGGGGTGTGCATAGGTTGGATTGGTTTAGTTTTTATTAAAAAAAAATAAAAAAAATCAATCATGTCGGTTTATTAAAACTATATATCAAATCAAACCAACATAAAATTGATTTTTTCGGTGTAGGTTTTAGTCCTTTTTTTCGGTTTTTTCGATCTTTTTTATAATCTTTAGTTTTTACAATTATATTGTGATTGAAAATTAGATCAAATATGTTTCCACTCATGTGCTAATGAAAAACCATAATTATGAAAAAATGAGGAGCGAAAAATTCTCTTGAAACTAAAAAGTGAGATGAAGAATAAAAAGTTTAGGTTTTAAGTTGTATTGAATTTTGGATCATTTAATTAGCAATTAATGGACAAATATTACAACTTAGAGGCCCAAGTTTAAATATATATCTACATCTACTTTCAAATTATTGAAAATTACTAAAACTAGTTGAAAAAGTAGATTATAATTAATATTTTATGTATAAAAAAGTTCGAATATTATATATATATATATATATATATTATGTCGGTTTGATTCGGGTTCGATTTGACTTTTTTTTGTTAACACCAATCAAACCAAACCATAAGTCGATTTTTTTTTCTCTGTTTGATTTGGTTTGTCGGTTTGATTTGACTTGATGGTTTGATCTGTATACCCTACTCACAACTATCAGATTTGCTCTTATTGTCTCCTATTCATTACTTGCTTAAGTTACTACTCAGTAAATATTTAAACAGATAGTAAACAGACTCATACAAATTTAACCATACATATTGTAAGGGTAAATAATTTGGTGCCCCGCAATGAAGTCAAGAGCAAATATGATTTAGAATCAATTCTTAAAAATTGTGAAAATCCCTATCTTGATTAAGTTTTCGGATAATATATGATTAAATATGCTCTAAAAAGAGTAATATTTCAAAAGAGATAGTAAAATAATTTTATAGATTAGATGCCACATACGAGCTACTACAAAACTATTACAAATATTTTTTTACTTTATTTGAAAATTTTTAAATTAAAAGTGTGTTTGGTTGTAGCTTTTGAAAATAGTATTTAGTTGATTGAATGTGATTTTCTTGAAAGAAAAATCACAAAATATGAATTATTATTATTCAAATGAAATCATTTATGATAAAAACAAAAAAAATAGAATAAATTTGAAAATGGAAATATAATGAAAGTAAAAGGAGTGAAAACAAGATTTTTGTTATATATAAAGTAGAGAAAAACAAGAATAGAGAGGAGAGAGAGTAATTATTATTTCCCTTAAAGGATTCTATTGGCGTCTTTTACATGAATAAAACGCTTCTATTTATAGGAAAAATTACTTGTAGTTTTTCTCTAAAAGATTCATATCCTGATAGATATCAAATAGATCTTGATATATCTCATCTATATTCTTGATAGACATTTAATGTAAATATATTTATAACATTTCCACTTGAATATCTAATTGATAAATAATGTGAAGGAAAAAAAGTACACATCTCTAATAATACGCATTTCAACTGCCTCATTAAAAACCTTACAAGGAAAAGCCAGTGAGACAAATCCTCATAAAGAAAAAAGAGTACATCGCCTATTAACTCCCCCTAAATCCTAATGAAAAATCCTTGAACCTTTGCATCCCGATCTTTTGCATCATCTTCAGGAAAGTCACAGTAAGAGACTTGGTGAATAAATCAACCACATTGTCACTTGAACGGATCAGTTGCACGTTAATATCACCTTTATTTTTTAGCTCATGTGTATACAAAAGTTTTGGCGAAGTGTGTTTCGTTCTATCTCCTTTTATGAATCCTTCTTTGAGTTGTGCTATGCATGCTGCATTATCTTCATATAAAATTGTAGGTACTTTGTCACATTTCAAACCATATTTTTCTCGAATGAGATGTATCATGGACATCAACCACCCACACTCTCGGCTTGCTTCATGAATAGTTATTATCTCGGCATGGTTTGATGAAGTGGCTATGATAGAATACTTTGTTAATCTCTAAAATTTGGTAGTACCTCACATATGAACACATGGCTTGTTTGAGACCAAGTTTTATGTTGGTCAGATAAATACCCAGTATTAGCATAACTAATAAGATGGGATTGCAATCTTTAGAATAAAATAGGCTCATATTGATAGACCCTTTTAGATATTGTAATATGTGTTTGATCCCATTCCAATGTCTCCTAGTAGGAGCATAACTATATTTTGCTAACAAATTAACTGAAAAGGCATTATAAGACCTTGTAGTATTTGTAAGATACATTAATGCATCAATTGCACTAAGATATGGTACTTCAAGACCAATCCAATTCGATATGTTTCTCATTTCAGCAAATAATTTATCGCTTTTGAAAACTCTCCAAGAGTTTCAATAATTTTCAAGCAATAAGCTTATACAATATAAATATTATAAAATAAGTTTTTCAGAAACTTTATATGCTTCAAACATTTTGAATCCTTTAAAAAATTTTCATATAAATTTTATCAAGTGACAATATTCAACATTTTGTGTGTGACATCTTTAAGTATCTAGACTGCAAATCAAATAAGTTTTATGCCTACCAAGATACATCATTTCAGGTCACTCGATAAATATTTATACGCCAGCATGCTTAAATAAATGTAGAAGTCGAATCCTCATAATCTTTCACAATATTGCATCAATATTGTATCAAAGATGTTAATGATATATCATTTCGTATCTTTTCACAGTGTGAAATAACATTTTTAGATCTCATCACTTCATTATTTTTAGGTACCTGAACCTCTAATAAGGTTTCATGAAGTGTTATATAGTAGGCTCTTAAAGAGCACACTGTTTTCTTATAATAATTATTTGCTTTTTATTCTTTTCAAGAATTATTTCATCCGCAACCGATGGATCTACCACGCTTCACGCATGCAGAGACTTTATTGTTTAGGGACACAAAATAGGAGTACTTGCAACTTAATATAAGATGCTTTCGACATTTGACTTGAATTATCTTTTGAATGATGATCTGATCTTAATTCCTAACATATTTCATAGCTGCTTATAATCTCCCCCTTATGTTAGAAAAACTAAAACACATCTCAATTTTCCTTGGAGAATCCATCTTTGTGCATTATGGTATATTCATTAATTGTACATCGCACATCATCAATCATAATTTATTGGTTTGATACATACAAGTACTTTTGTATATAATACTCATTTATCATATTTCAAACCAACACATGAACTTTTGTTCTTATTACAATAATTTAACTATTTATCGAAGACATTTAATGTCAAACCATCATGAAAAGTTGGTCAAACCAACTTATCATGAGAAAAAGCGACATAGATAATTTTTGAAGAGTCTTCTAGTTCTTCATTATATGTTCAATACTCAATATGCACATCTTTAGGATGTTACAATTATCCATGTCAATTTCTGAACCTTTATTCTAATAAACTCCAAGTTTACCATGACATGTGTTATTCACTTTAGTAAACTTCTGATTTCTCATCATAGTAATTCGAATATATTCAATCTTTCAATTGATCTACCTAATTTAGAAGTGGATTGTGATATTTTCACAACTAAGAACACGTTCGAATTTATATACAATCACATTCACCCCAGAATATAGATTTGTATTTATAAAATAATCAAAATTTTCATTCCCTAGGAATGGAACATAATCGTGCGCCTTACGCGTGTGAAATTACGATAGTTTATAACCTCTTTCAAGATATTGCTAATTCAAGAGCAAATCGAGGTGTGCATATCACATTATCAAATTTAATAAAACTATGCAGTTTAAATTTAAGATTATGGCATAATAATTTAGGACAAAATCATCGCACTTTTATATATAGTGCACAATATAACCACAAAACTTTAATGACAAGTGGAAAATTTTCACTAACCCATCTTCTCGTGAAACGAGAATTTCTCTACCTAGACATGATTTTTCTTTGACACAAATTAAGAGGCAGGAAAAAAAACCACTAGTCAATTATGCAATTTCAGGAAACGGCTAACAACAAAGCAAGAATTATTTCACCAATCATAATATGATCACGTTTTAACATAGTACTACTCTCGTTTCATTAATTTATCGATTAATAACCATAAATTTTGTGAAAACGTTAGTATTGTTTCATTCAAAAAATATGATAATAGTTCATAATAATGTCACATACATATCGTGAATAGTTTATTTATAAAGATGCAAACAAGGTTCGTGATGCTAGTTGTTGAAAAAAATAGACATATGTAGCAGAAGCAAGTGATGTTAGTTGTTGAAAAAAATTGGCAAGCAAATAAATAGATCACTTGTATGTAATATAGACAACCAACAGAAGCACGTAGTTCACACAAAGAATGCTTAAAATTAATTAGGAATACCTGAGCAAATGTCTTGAAGGATCGTTGCAGTAGAGATCTCAATTGATTATAGACTCAAGAAAATTGAAGGAAAGGTGTATTTTAAGTCTTGAATGAGGGATTGGTGACATTGACCAACAGATAGAGTCAAACATTATTAGGAAACTTGATTAAGTTAATTGTGGACTTGATTAATATTTTCAAAACTTTTTAATCTTTTCAAAAATACAAATCAACCCAACCCACACCCCTCTTCAATCCTAATCAACCACTTTCTCTCTCCAGCTTCTCCCAACCAACAGTTTTGCAAAATTTCTCCCTTCAACCTCCGGTGAAAAATAATCGGGCGAGTTCCTTTTTGACTTTCAACCGTCAATCGACGTGAATACTTCTCCGATGACAACAACTTCGAGTTCTTTGTCCTCCCATTTCCTTTTTCACATGTAAAAAATTATGAAGAAACAGAGGAACTTAAGCCAACTACTCTTCTGGTATTGAAATGTGAACTGAATAAAACCCTAATTTTTGGGATTTCTGTATTTCTTCTTCTCGTTGTTGTACTGTTGATTCAAATTTATTGGTGATTTTTTGTCACAGTTGATATTCTTAGTGTGTATGTATGTGTGTGTTATGTTGGTGTTGCTGGGTTGATTTGTTGTTTGTCTTGGTAGAAATGGTGTTGCAACAGTTGAAACATCTGATGTAATAGATGAAACATATGATGTAACAGATGAAAATCTGATGCAACAGATTAAAAATCTGATGAAACTATGAAAATCTGATGCAACAG
>NC_061112.1:123558195-123605779 GCF_002878395.1 Capsicum annuum | reverse complement strand
CTGTTGCGATAGACGACTCTTCTGTTTGGAAGAAATCTAAACAATATTGATCCAACAGATAACTGATTAGTGATCTATTTTTATTGTTTCCAACGGTTTACTCTTCATTTTAAAATGTAATGCAACAGATTAAAAATCTGATGCAACTATGAAAATCTGATGCAACAGGTGAACAATCTAACAGATCATTCATCTGTTGCGACAAACGACTCTTCTATTTGGAAGAAATTTAAACAATATTGATCCAACAGATAACTGATTAGTGATCTGTTTTTATTCTTTCCAATGGTTTACTCTTTATTTTATAACAGATTAGGACTGTTTTTATTCTTTCCAACGACTTACTCATACAGGTCGGTTATCTGTTGTAACAAATAACATACCTGGTGCAACAAATTCATGATCCATTTTTATTCTTTCTAACAGTTTACTCATCCATTGCAATAGGTCGGTTATATGTTGCAATAGATAAAATACCTGGTACAACAGATTAGTGATCTGTTTTTATTGTTTTCAACAGATTACTCATCCGTTGCAACGGGTCAGTTATGTGTTGCATCAGATAAAATATCAGGTGCAATAGATAGTGCTATTTTTATGGTTCCCACGTATTACTCATCTGTTGCAACAGATTGATTATATGTTGCAACAGATAACATACCTGGTGCAACAAATTAGTTGTCTGTTGGAACTGTTATATTACTGTTATGCATTAATCAATTATAATCTATGTTATGTTCCTGTTAATTTAAGATAACATGACTCCCAAAATAAAAGAAATTAAATCAAGTCCAACTAAAGGAACAAGTGCAGCAACTCAGCTACATCCACCACTCTATGAGCTTGCTTTACAAGCGTTATCTCAATCATGAGCAAAAGATAATGAACACGGAGAGGAGGAATCTTTCAAAAGAGATGATCCAAATGCCCTTTCGTCGAAGAGTTGGTCAAAATCTTCAGCATTGATCGTTACCCTGTGAGAATGCAGTCCGATGGTGCCACAGATTTAACGGGTGATTTCGTGGTTAAGTCAGTCATGGGAAAATCTTTCGACTCCTTCAGAAAATACTTCGAGAACAAAAATTGGATTCTTATTTCAGGGAAAGCTGCTTTGGGAAATATCTTGATTTGTTGGAGGACAACAATGCTCGTTTCTAGATAAAAATGGTATATGATCTTCTCAAGCGTAAGTTTATGTATAAAAACAAAGATAAGATTGATGAGGTGTGGATAAATTACTGTGGCATGCCTGTTTGTTTTGGTTGGGAGGAGTTTACTATAGTTACCGAACTAAAATATTATCCTTCTTCTCCTTCTTAAGTTATACCTACTCTGACCCAAAAAAAAGCACCCCGCACACCCAATAAAAAAAGGCAAGTTGAGTGATCGTGATGACTTGGTGTCCATTGTTGGTCCAAGCTTCAAAAACAAAAATCTGATTGAAACGTTGAAAGGTAAAGGACTTTCAAAGAAGCACAAGCAATCATTGTGCTTGGTTTGGTTTGTACATAATGTTATTTGGACGAGAGACGTTAACAACAGCATAAGCCTCGGTTTAATAAATCTCTCCGAGGATCTTGAGGTATTTAACAACTATCCTTGGGGTTATGAAAGCTTCAAAATGACTGTCGAATATTTGTTGACTCCGTTAACGCTAAAACAGTCAACTTATATGGTTTTCCATGGGCCTTCATGGTAAATATTTCTTTTATCATGATATGATTCTTCATTTTTTTATTCAATAATGATTTTGATTTATTGGCGTTATGTTATAGGCTTGGGCATTTGAAGCCATTCCTTATTTGAGACAACAAGTGAACTACCAGGAAAAAGTTTCCTGTCTAAGAATTCTGAGATGGTTGTCAGCCAAAACCGATAAAAATATAAAATTTCTTGATCTTTTCAATCCCCCAAGGAAGCAGTAAGTCCAATTCTAATCAAGTTTTTGTTTTAATTAATGATTAAATAATTTTATCATCATTCTTAATATATGTTCCGATTTATTTTAGATTGTCCATTCGTAGCTTGTTCCGATCAACCGAGAGTTGAAGATGCCATTATTTTTTACTTTACGGTCTGTGCAAATTTTATTGGACCCTAAGGTCGTTGATGGAATAAAAATGGAATTATTTGGAGCAACAACCATCACAAGAAAAATAAATTTGGAGGGTGGGGATAATGATACTCCTCTTACAGTTTTTAAAACAACAAGCTATTATGATTATGATCAAAATGGTTGTACAGATTTTTCTCCAGATTTTGCCGCATCTAGCGAATGTTCTTCATGCAAATTTCAAGACTGCAAGGCGAAACACGATGGAGTGATTAATGTTATTAATGAACTAACTGCTTCTGTAAAGAAAATGACATCTAAGAGGGGTGTCATTCCATCAAAGAGGATTTCATATCCAAACACTCCACTAGAGATCAAGGCGGCTAAGAAGAGAAGGAAAGACACTTCCAAGGCATCATCAATCATAAAAAAAAGTAAGATTGAAACGCCTCTGTCTTTGTCTTGCACCGATGTTCAGTGTGCGAAGGCCACAGAAGAGCAACATGAGCTGAAGAAAGAGAATGTACATCATCTGTTCCAAAAAACAAACAAGCACATATCTGTTTCAACAGATGATACATCTGCTAAAAATTATCAAACAGATGTATACATCTGTTACAATTGTTGTCTAACCTGTTGCATCACATTCGTTATCTGTTTCAACAGATGAGTCTTATGTTGCAATAGATGGGTCATCTGTTTGAAATTATCATACTGCTCTGATTTACTTGTTTGAATTTATCCCAACAGATAATCCATCTGATTCAACATAAGAATCATCTTTTGCAATAGATGGAAAGTCTATTGTATATCTCTACTTAGCATTGACAATTCTGGCTTTCCAGGTGGATGTCACAGCTACTGCCGAAGAGCATAATATGACAATTGATAATCCATCAACTACTTCCAAAGATGAAAAAAAAGTGGAACCTTTCAGTTTGGGAGAACGGAAGAATTACCCGTTTGAAGGGTTTACCATCTCGGACGAGGCTCCAAAAAAACTAATACAGTTGATCAACGACTATTCAGAAGAAATTATCGATGGACTGTTAAAGCATCATGCCGGTAGGTACATAAATCAATTTTATGGATATTAGTTTATACAATTCTTGTTGTAAGAACCTGACATTAACACATATAAATCATCATGTAGAAAATAAAATGACGAGCGCTACAAAGTGAACGAATCTAATCTTGGTTTTGATATGTTATACTTTGTTGTTGCACATCCCGAAATGAAGAATTGGTTCTATTTGATGTCACAGCCCCAAACTTGCTGGAATGATGAGGCTTAAAGGCTATACATATTACTATTAATTAATACTTTATTTAATTGCATCTGCGTATTAATTTTTTCATCACATAATTCAAAATATTTGATAATATGTGCAGCACATCGATATTATTTTTTACTACCTCCGAAAGAAGGCCAAGTTGTAAACACAAGAACAATATAGATATACAACAGGCAATTGTTTGTACAAAGTTTACATCAATAATGCCTACGATAGGTATTGTCAACATCATCAAAGGTTTTAGCACTCAGGCTAGCTTACCTTGGCATTTGGTCGACGAAGTGTACATCCCAATCAATTGTGGTGATGAATTCCATTGGGTCTTAGCTGTCGTCGTTCTAAAAGAGAGGCTCATCCGAGTTTATGACTCGATGCCGCGAAGGAGATGTTCTGGGCCGTCGTCTGAGATACAAAAGCTGGCCAAAATATTGCCTACTTACCTTGATATGAGTGACTTTTTGGATCAAAAGGTTTGTACTGGTTGGTCGATGATTGAAGCATACCGGGATAAAATGGCTAATCCATTTGATGTACAATATGTTGACAGAATTGCTCAACAAACCATTGGTAGCCTGTAATTTTAAGTGTCATGATTTAGTTTTATTTCACAAATTTCATAACGCTTACATGAATATGGATTATCTATTTTTTTATAACGCAGGGATTGCGGTTCTTTTGTTGCCGCTTATGCCAAGTATTTGAGCGATGAATTACAAGTACCAAATGATGGACTTGATGCCGGATTACTCCGCAAAAGATATGCTGCTATTTAATAGAAATATGGAGAAGCGAAAGCTCAGAAGCCGTACGCAACGGACGTTAAAGATCCACGACGATAAAAGCTGAATTCCATACCACTGGATGAAGAACAACTTGTCCATATTGATTAGATCTTTATAGCTCGAGTTCGTCAATGTAATAACCTATCCTCGTTGGTTTAACTTGTTGCTTTATTTGTAGAGTAGATCGTTTGTACTTATAATGATTTTTTTACATTTCATTTATTTTTTGAGTTATTTTATTTCATTAATTTCCGAAGGCTTCGATTTATTTTATTCTATCTATGAATATAATTAATTCTGAGTTTTGAACATGTTAATTGAAATGGAGTACTAAATTCAAATATCGCAACAGATAATACATCTGCTGTAACAGACGACATATCTTATCAGACAAATTTAGACATATGTTGCAACATGAAATGCAACACGTAGGTCATCTGCTGGAAATTATACAATAGGTCTTCCTATTTTTTTGGTTTGCTCTAGCAGATTACCGATCAGTTACAACAGATAAGTTATATGTTGCAACAGATCATAAATCTGTTGCGACAGACAGACGGGGAACATCTGCATAACACAACAGATGACCGACCTATTCCAACAGATAATCAATCTGTCACAACAGGTACTATATCTATTATGATAGATATAAAATCTGTTGCATTATAAAAATTCAACTTTGCCAGACATAAAATTATTGCCCCTATATGTATAGTGAATTGAATTGAAATGAAAATTTGTTATCGTGTTCGTCTCTGTCTTTGTACATGTTTTTTTTATACACGGGCTCCAACCATTTAGTTGATACCCCATATGCCCAGACTCATTGCATATTTCCCACAACAGTGTCACACACACTGGTCATTTGTGTGCCGGTCAGCAAACACTCCATGTATGCAAGCGAGTACGGCCCGCACGCTGCACTGGTTGTATTTTTTGGGAGCTGGATGTTTTTATTTCGACCTTCAAAAACCCATGATTCCTTCTCCAAGACTTCAGCCGGCAAATGATCCATCACTTACTCTGCGTCAACAACTTGGGCAACAACTTCAAAGGTGGCTGCATGTGGGTTAAAAACGTCTTCTCGCTGAACACAGGTAAGTTGCAGTCATAAACCTTAATCTTTCCCTCGTATAGTAGTATCTCAACAATGAGAAAATGGGTGACATCCATGTTCATGACCGCAAAGATTTTCTTTGCCTTGGTCCAGCTCTTGCCGTGTGGATATGGCTTCTTCTTTCTAACATATTTAATCACTTCTTCATCTCATTGGAATGCAGAAACTAACTGATCAAATCCCAGGCCATCGGAATCAGTTAGATTACGAAGATCAACGTACCTATCTTTGAAATTATTGTAGAAATTCAGGTCCATTATCCTATCAGTAACATCATAAGCATCTGGGTACGCTAATTGTCTGCCCCTCATGAGGCAGAGAATTTCATCAACATACTATGGTATACGAAGATAATTTTTAAATAGGTTAGTAATTGTAGAGAATAAAAACACAATGAAGAGAATCTGATGCAGAGAGTTCTCTGAATCAGTTCACAGATTACCCAGCCAATGCAACTTATGCAACAGATGTGCATTATGTTACAACAGAATACCAAGCTTGGAGTAGATTGGAAGGGTAGGTTAGAAAAAGTAAACTTACCTTGTCCTCGTACCACACACACATATTTGTCATATTCGAGAAGTCTTTGGCAGCAAATGAATGCATGGTGTATTCTTTTTGAACCTTCATCTTGATGAATTCTTCCAATTCCTTCTTCTTCTCCTTGCCAAGCGCCGCAAATATGTCCACCTTCTTCGGCGGCCCCTGAACTTCAACAACTATTGGAGCGGGGGGAGTTGCATTTTTTACTAATTTTAGAACGGAGAGAATTTGTCTAGTTTTTATTCTCTTCCTCCTAACCTTCACTTAGGAGTGCATGACTCCCTTACCTCGTTGGATGGTATTACACCCCTCCTAGATTTCAACTCCTCGATAGCTTCAGCAAGAGCCTCTAGCTTGTCAAAGAGTTTATCATCTCTGTCCTTGCACACTTTGTATTTGTAATGAGAATATGAGGGTGAAGAGGGGTGAGAGGGACCACTGTAAGGGTGGGAGGGACCGGTGTAGGGGTGAGAGAAAGGACCTGTGCAAGGGGTGTTTTCAAATATATTTATTTTTTGTTGAGCACCAACATGCTCATAATCACGACTAGTAGCAGAAGCAGAAGCAGGATGGCTGCCACCATCACAAACAACTCCACCAGCAACACCCCCAGAAGAAGCACTCGGATCTATTGCAGTTTGAGTTAGGTCGAGAAGAGCTTCAATATTAGACTGACCTTGCCTAACTGCTCTTCTTATGGGTGTTGCTCCATCCAATTCCTTCTTTATTAACTCCACCGTTGGGTCTTCTTTTGTATAAACAAGACCCAGAGTAAGAAAAGAAGTCATCCCCAGCTCATCAATGGTAGGTACGATCCAATGATGCACAACCTACAAAAAATGACAGGAAGAATTTAAATCATATAATAATAATTTGCAGTCAGTTGAGTTACATAAGGCTCGGGTTATGTTAACACAGCCAACTTATGCAACAAACGATCTAGCTACCGCAACAGTTGATCTGTATGTTGAAACAAATTGATAATATGTTGCATAAGAATACCAATATATTGCATAATTTACAGTAGATGGGTAATCTGTTGAGTAGGGTTCAGAGAACAGAGCAACATATGGTTAATCTGTTGCGAAATATGGATCGTCTGTTGCAACAAATTACCCATTGCACTAGTTACAGGTGACGGGTAATCTCTTACAACAGATGGAATATCTATTTTAATATCTTTCTTTGAGGCAAATTATTTTAGTTGAAAGAAGACGTACTGCATCATCCGAAGGGTTAAAGAGATCAGTCTCGTTAATATTTTTTTTGCTGCACTCTACTGCAACCAACCACCTAAGGATCCTTGGATGAGAAACCTTATTCGGGTTATTCATGAAATGCTTTTGGAGGGGAGGAATGGCTTCACATGCCCAAGCCTAAAAATTGTAAACAGGAAGCAAGCAAAAGAAAAGTCACAAGTATATTTAATATAAATTAATGATGAGTAAAAATAGTGATCAATTTTACCATGAAAGCCCAAGAAAAGCCGTATAATGTGGTCATCTTTGGCTTTAGCTCTTTCAGTAAATATTTAAAAGTCAAGTAGTAGCTGTCGTAGCCCCAGGGATAATTGTTGAATCTCCCAAAATCATCAGCAAGCACCAACAAATCACGTTCTATGACTTTCTTGACGTCTCTTGCCAATAAAACGGAATGGACAAACCAAACTAAACATAGTTTCTTCCTGTAGTGCTTTGGTATGTCTTTATTCTTGAGATCCGCTATCAAATCCTTCACTTTGTAGCTAGGTCCAACAATGCCCAACAACCTATCTTTTTTTACCTTGCGTTTGTTGGACCCTTTGTGGGGTGTTTTATTGGTGACAGGTTCTTCTGGACGATCGCATCTCAAGCCCGTCACAATGGCAAACTCTTTCAATCCAAAAAAAAACTGCACGCCACAGTAGTTGATCCAGACTTCATCATCTTATTTCTGCCTTCCTTCGAGCCTCCATCATCCCCCGCATACATAATCCTGTGCTTGAGAAGGCCATATACCATGATCATTGGGAAACGAAGAGGGCGGGACCCAAATAGCTCAAGAAAGTGTGCAAAGCAGCTCTTCTTAAAAAGTCCATCTATGTTTTCCTTCTTCATAATACACCTAAGTTCGTCAAAAGGTTTCCCCAACTGACATTTAAGTACAAGATCACCTAATACTGCATTAGGGTTATTCATCGGCATCGCAACTCGAAACTTATCAATACTAATGGTTTTGACAGAATCATGCTAGAATTTTGATATTATTTCACGCTCCATTGGTGAGGAGGAGTTATCACTTTCTTTGGCTTTATTTTGCCCTGACTGAGATTGTTCTGGAGTTCTTCCGAATCTATCTGTACTCTAACCTTTTTTGTTTGGTGATCGAAAGTTGATCCACTTTCTCCACTTTCTGTTTCTTTTCTTTTGGGAGACATCTTTTAACTACAAACAAAAGAAAAATAAAAAATACATTGCATTTGATGTCTGCATAATTTTTTTAAAAAAGGTAAGACAAATTTCAATAAATTATTCTTACCACATAACCAAAAAAATACTTCAACGGACAACCCATTAGTTGGAACAGATAGGGAACCCGAATCTGTTTGAAGATCTATTTAATATCTCCCCACAGATATTCCACCTGTTGCAACAGGTGGAGAAATTTCAATAAATTATTCTCTGCCACATTACAAGAAAATACTCCAATGGATAACCCATCAGTTGGAACAGATGGGGAATCTTTTTTAAGACCTATTTAATATCTCCCAACAGATCTTCCACCCATTGCAACAGATGGACCACTACCACCACAACCAATGCCACCAAGAACACCACCAATGCCATCAATACCAACACCAAGACCACCAATACTACCGCCAAAAAATACAAATACCAACACCACCAACAACAGCCACCAACACCACCACAAACACCATCCAACAATACCACCACAGTCAACAAAACACTGAGAGAAAAACTATGGTTTTCTCGGGTGCTTCCTACTTTTTTAGCATCAAAACTCAAAATTGTTAACCCATTCTCAAAGATAATACAACTAAAAGTCTTCTTTTTTATCATTAACTAAAAAGGCCTATTTTTTAGAATAAAGAACAAATGTAGAACTCTTCTCAAACTCTGTTACATGCAAAGATAGAGAAAACAATGGATACAAGCGGGAATGAAGTCGAAAAAAATAACTATATGTAGTCGTAAATGGGAAGAAAATTGACCTGTTTTGAAGGGTTGAGCAATATGTTGAGTAGTTGTTGTTTGTATTGTTTATATTATTGAGAGGGAGAGGACACCCCAAGAAAGAGAGAGAAGAACAGAGAACTTAAGATTTAAAATAAAAAATTTTTCGCGCAAATAGATGATTTTTATGGGTTGATTTGTATTTTTGGAAAAGAATGACAAATTTTGAAATTGCTAATTTGGTCTGAATTGATCTTAGTTAATTTTAAAAAATTTAAAAGATATAGTTTTTAAATCATTGAGTTGATGAGAACTCATTTCTACTCAGAGTGATCGATCGACGACTCGAGTCGAGATGAACGCAATACCAGCGCCATGCAATTGTAAAGACTCGATTGGATTTGTAGTTGACCCTGCGAGCTCATTCATTCATCCCTAGTTCCACCTAAATCAACTTAGGTACTTTCACTATCCTAACATTGAGTTGATGAGAACTCATTTCAACTCAGAGTGATCGATCGATGACTCAGGTCAGGATGAATGCAATACCAATGCCATGTAATTGCAAAGACTCGATTGGATTTGTAGTTGACCCTGCGAGCTTACTCATTCATCCCTAGTTCCACCTAAATCAACTTAGGTACTATCACTATCCTAACATTGAGTTGATGAGAACTTATTTCAACTCAGAGTGATCGATCGACGACTCGGATCGGGATAAATGCAATACCAATGCCATCCAATTGCAAAGACTCGATTGGATTTATAGTTGATCCTGCGAGCTCACTCATTCATCCCTAGTTCCACCTAAATCAACTTAGGTACTATCACCATCCTAACATTGAGTTGATGAGAACTCATTTTAACTCAGAGTGATCAATTGATGACTCGGGTCGGTATGAACGGAATACCAACTCCATGCAATTGTAAAGAATCGGTTGGATTTATAGTTGACCCTGCGAGCTCATTCATTCATCCCTAATTCCACCTAAATTAATTGCTATGAAATCTTTTACAACAAATGACTAAGCTATTAAAAATTTTCAAACAGGTATATATATGTTGCAACAGATGACGTATCTAATCTAATTATCAAATAGATATTTGCATCTGTTATGACAGATGACTGAGCTGTTGAAAATTTTCAAAAAAAATATTTATATCTGTTGTAAAAGATGACATATCTGATTTTATTAATTATCAAATAAACATTTTCATCTGTTGTCACAGATGACTGAGCTTTTCGGATTTTTAAACAGATATTTATATATTTTGTAACAGATGACTGAACTGTTCGGATTTCTAAATAGATATTTATAGATGTTGCAACAGATGACATATCTGTTTGAAAATCTTTTTATCTCTTTTAATTTTAAAGCAAAAGCTTCTAGTCCGAGTAGTTAATATCAAGTAGTAGTACTTACTACTAAAGGCGGTAAAAAATATTTCTTGGATATCTCAAAAGTGAGTTCATTGAGCAGTCTTGTCTTGTCTTTTCAATGTCAATAGTCTTAGTCTTCCCCGTGCCCCTCAAATTATTAATGAAATTAATGAATATTAATTAATGAATATTGAAAACCACCACGTCTACGTACACAATACATCTATAGAAATTATCTCATTTCCTTCTTCAGCTGCAGTTTATTTTATTCAACTCTCATTTTTTCTCTCTCCTCTTTAGGGTCACAACCTTTTTTCTCTCTTTTCTCTTATCTTCTCGTAAAGATCTTTTTGGATCTAAACCCATCCATATCTTTCCTCGACTTAAATTTCTGTTTTGATCTCCTTTTTGATATTAAGGTATGGTTCATTATTGCTCTTTCATTCTTGTCTTCTTCTTTGCATGTTATTTACATCTATTTTTTTATTTAATTACTATTTACCCATATCATATTCATTAAATTTTTTTTTAAAGAACTTGTAAGTATTGAATAAACAATCCGAGAATTTTTATTACAATATGAGAAAAAAGTCATCTGTTCGGAGAATTTTAAAAGCCTTGTTGGCAGTATCATTTTTTTTTGTATGTATTTGGTTTGTTTCATTATTGCTGATGCAGTTATTGATGTTGTTGGTGGGGTTGGCGTTGTTGGAACTTGTGGTGTTGTTGATAGTTCTGGCACAAAGGATGTTGCTTCTTTGTTGTTGATGATATTGTTGGAACAAATGTTGTTTCTTTTTTGTTGATGTTTATGTTGTTGTTGATGTTGCAACAGATGGAGAAAGTGTTGGAACAAATAAAACTACCAGAAAGGCTGGTTTGATGTATTCCATCAGACTCCATATTTCTTGCAACAGACTCCACATCTGTTGCAATAAACTCTACATCTGTTGCAACAAACTCCACATTTGATGCAACAGATGGACAATGTTCTTTTTATGACATTAATTTTTTTCCTCTCCTTTGTAGATATAAGGAACTGACAGTTGATTAAATTTTGATGGACTATCCCAAGAGGCTACAGTAAAGATGGAATTGGAGGAATAAACTGCTTGTAGATGGAACCACTTCATATGTGGGAGGTATGTATTACTGGTAATGTTATAGTGGAAACACACATAGCGTGCACTGATTTTGTGAATGATGTTTTTACTGATTAGTCATAGATCGTTCAAACTAGATGTCTGTAATTTTACAGTTAAGTGTGGTAGGTCTGAATTGATAAGGCTGAGGGACCATGAATATGATTCTGATAGCCTGTTAAGATTTAATGTCGGTTGTTGCTCATGTTTATTTGTCAAGCATTGTGAAGGGATCTAATTTTTGTGTCATTGTAAAGAGATTCAATAGCGATTGGATTAACTTTTAGGGTGCATTGGACTCTTAGAGGGACTTCGAAGCTTAGCACTGCATCTAATAAGAACGGAAAACCAATATATTTATTGCCCTGACCAAAATTTATATGGCTGGGTTGCTCGCTCGGGGTGATGATTTTATGCCAGAATGTGCGGTAGGAGAATGTTTTCGAAGGAAAATGGGTGGTTGATGGAAGACTATATCATCTGAGAGATAATTGAAGAAGAGACATAGGGTAGAAAGTAACTTCTAACAAATCTGCCCGGTGGAATTATCTTAACAGAAGCGAGATCTAAATTAAGTGCAAATATGAAAGTGTATCTGATAATGTAATTTCATCTGTTGTGTCTCTGAAAGAAAAACAATGCAGATGAACACTTTTCTAGGGAACTGCGTGTTCGGGATTATCACCTAGATAGAAAATAGAAGAAGACCAACAAAGAAGCCTCACGGGCATCGAGGGTAGAAATGATGTACAACAAATCTAGAAAACTTATGCCAACAACAACTGCAGTTAAAATAAGAAATCTAAGCGAAGGCAGCAAATTTCTGAATTTTAAATTTCATCCCATGCTTTCTTGTTTGTGTTTTGGTTCAGGTCCATTGTCGTTGACCTGATCGGAACCACAAATGAGATTGAAAGAAAAATAGAGTATCATTGCTTCCTTAGCAATATGGTTATAATTGATTGTGTTTTCTTGCCTTGACATGCTTTCAACATTCCTTGGAGAAGATTAGATGCTTGCTGTAGTATATGAATCCCAATAATTTTCAAGCTTGCCTCCAACTTGTTGATTCTGTATTCAAGCTGGTCGTTGCCCTCTTCGAAGTTGGTAAAGAGTTCCTCATCTCTTGTGAGCTCGATCAGGGACACTACCTTCAAAGTTATGGCATTCTAGAAGCCCCTCAGAATACTTTCTTCAGAATCCTTAAATGATACATGAAGGGTCTCTCTGTTTGTTTTAGGTCAAAATATGTTGATGCACGTTGAAGATGTGGTCCCAAAAGTTGAACAACACACTTTTATCTAGCGTTTCTCCATGCATCTTGCTCAACCAATTTGATAAATTAGTAAGCATGGAGTTATGTAGCGTGTGATCTAAACCGGCTCTACCAAGCCTATCAAGCGTTACGTAACCCTAAGCTCATTACTCTATCAAGAAAATATGACCGAATTAGTGCATAAATCTAACGAGCTCAATCTCTCAGCCTTTCTGTTAATTGCTCTTCTCCAATGTAGATGACAAGATATCTGCTATGCAAAAGTTTACACCGTCGCCAGACATGTTCTCAGGCAATCATGTCTGGCGATGGTGTAGACTTTTGCATAACATATATCTTGTCATCTATATTGGAGAAGAGCAATCAACAGAAAGGCTGAGAGATTGAGCTCGTTAGATTTGTGCACTAATTCGGTTATATTTTCTTGATAGAGTAATGAACTTGGAGTTATGTAACGTTTGATCGGCTTGGTAGAGCCTATTTAAATCACATGTTACGTAACTCCATGCTTACTAATGTATCAAATTGGTTGAGCAAGATGCATAGAGCAACTCTTGATAAAAGTGTGTTGTTCAACTGTTGGGACCACATCTTCAACGTACATCAACACATTTTGACCTAAAACAAACACAACGACCCTCCATGTATCCTTTAAAGCTTCTGAAGAGAAAGTGTTCTGAAGGGCTTTTAGAATGTCACAACTTTGAAGGTAGTGTTCCTAATCAAGCTCACAAGAGACGAGGAACTCCTTACCAACTTCGAAGACGGTAACGACCAGCTTGAATACAGAATCAACAAGCTGGAGGCAAGCTTAAAAATTATCGAGATTCACATACTACAACAAGCATCTGATCTTCTCCAAGGAATGTTGAAAGCATATCAAGGCAAGAAAACACAATCAATTATAACCATATAGCTAAGAAAGCAATGATACTCTATTTGCCTTTCAATCTCATTTGTGGTTCCGATCAGGTCAACGGCAGTGGACCTGATCAGAAACACAAACAAGAAGATAGGATGAAATTTAAAATTCAGAAATTGCCGTCTTCGCTTAGTTTCCTTATTTTCACTGTAGTTGTTGTTGGCGTAAGTTTTCTAGACTTGCTGAACATCATTTCTACCCTCGATGCCCGTGAGGCTGCTTTGTTGGTCTTCTCCTATTTTCTACCTAGGTGATAATCTCGACCATGCAGATCCCTAGCAAAGTGTCTATCTGCATTGTTTTTCTTTCAGAGACACAGCAGACGAAATTATATTATCGGATACACTTTCATATTTGCACTTGATTCAGATTTTGCATCTATTAAGATAATTACATCGACCAAATTCGTTAGAAGTTACTTTCTACCCTGTGTCTCTTCTTCAATTAGCTCTTAGATAATATAGTCTTCCATCAACAACCCATTTTCCCTCTAAAGCATTCTTTTACCGCACCTTCTGGCATATAATCATCAACCCGAGCGAGCAACCCAACCATATAAATTTTGGCCAGGGCAATAACTATATTGGTTTTCCATTCTTGTTTGATGCATGCGAGGCTTCGAGGGCCCTCTAAGGGTCTAATGCACACTTAAAGTTAAGTCCAATCGCTATTGGTTCTCTACAGTGACGACAAATATTGATCCCTTCTCAAAGCTTGACACGCATAAACACGAGCACCAACCGTCAGTAATTCGTTTGAATGCAGGATCTTGTTTGAATGATTAATGCCTAATCGATTAAAAATTGTATTCACAAAAATATTATACTTTGTGAGTGTTGTCTCGGTAACCTTATCAGTAATACATACTTAACTCCCACACATATGATAGTGGATCCATCTGCACGCACCTTATTCTTCCTAGCCCATCTATGGCTTAAATTGAATAAACAGATGACTAGCTTGTTGCAATAGATGACACATCTGTTTATATTGACAGTCAATTGGAGACATTTGTTACGACAGTGATCAACCTGTTGCAAAAATCAAACAGATATATACATCTATTGCAAAAAGATTGTCAGTATGTTGTAAGTTATCTAACAGAAAGAATATATTTTGTAACAAATTACCCATCTGTTAGATTTATTTTAAAGCAATTTTCTTTTCTTTTCGAGATACAAAAATTTATAAATAGGTTCCTCCTTACAAATATGGATGATCCAGATTCGTACAAGAATATTCATATCGAGTCCTTGTGTGAACTTCAAAGGCAGTTTGATTGATGAACTCCAGAGAGATATTTGGATGACTTCGGAGTAAGGCTGCCGGATAAATAAAAGATGTCTGATTGACAATAATAATAATAATAGTAGTAATAATAATTAGGTAATGTTTTTTATTTTACAGATTATTTTACTCCTTTTGTATATCAAATTTACCCAAGGGATTCAAAAATCTATGAACATTCATTTCATTTTGTTGTCGACTTTGAATTTTTAATTCTTATTTAGTATTTAATAATAATCATTCCGTTTATTCCTTATTCTCAACATGTCGACGGTTGGTGGTTGGGATTGAGCAGCAATTTCTATCAACAGTTAGAGGTTAATCTGCTACGACAGATCGATCATATGTTGCATCTGACGGTTATTAATAAAAAAAGGACTATTGTTGTTATTGAGAGGGTGAAAAGAGAAAGACATGACTCGGAGTTCCAGTTATTCAATATAAAAATGTTTCGTAAATAAATAATAAGGAAATAAATAATAAACACAATTTATAACCACAATTTTAATAACTGATCGTGACTTTTCATCATTTTTATTTTTGAATTTATTTTTTAAATTATTTATTATATAATAAAATGATTATTATTTTATTAAGGAATTTGAAAAGGTATTTTTTTTATTTATAAAATAAAAAAGTAAGCAAATTTGGATTAATGATATGATGATATAGTTATTTTTTATTTTAAAAAGTAGATTATATGTTGCAACAATTAAATTATCTGATGCAACAGGTTCACTATGGTTGCAACAGATGATATATCTGTTGTCACAGATGATTTATCTTATGCAACCTATATCGAGTCACAACTCAATAAAAGTAGTTCTTGGAAAGAAATAATTAATAATAATAATCTGAAAAGTCATGACTTATCACAATATTTCTTAATTTAATTAATTCATTACTTTTCACGTTAATAAAAAATATAATTAATAAATGGAGATGAACAGTTAGATTATATGTTGCAACAGATATGTTATATGATGCAACATATTTTATATTTGTTGCAACAGATAATACATCTGTTGTCACAGATGTGTTATCTGATGCAACAGATATAGAATCTCTTGCCACAACTCAATAAAAAGGTTCTTCGAAAGACTAATTAATAATAATAATCTGAAAAGTCATGACTTATATCACAATATTTATTTTCTTAATTTAATCAAAAATTTAATTAATGTATGGAGGTGAATAGTCGCACCTTTTTACCTCTCATTCAAATTCAATCCTCTATAAATAGGTCCGTCCTTACTCAATCGTTCATTCAAATACACACTCTATTTATTTATTTATTGCATCTCGTCTTTCATATTACACTCTAGAAGATAAGATTATGGCTGACCCAGTGCGGGACGTTGCTTTTCTGCAAGACGCCGTGAATGAACTTCGAAATCAACTTTGTGATCTGCAATGGGAATTAGGAGGAGTTAGATCAAGAATGCTCCGTGAGATACGCAGGCTGAGGAGGGCCTTGATACTTCCGATTGAAGATTGGCTGGCTGGCAATGATGATGCTGATAATAATAATAATAAGTAGTAGTTTATTATTTTTCTTTTAGTCTATTATATGTATTTTTATTTGTTTAATAAATAAATTATGTTTGATTTTTGACGTTTTAATCCATATTTAATTTTCATTCTGTCTATTATCTTCTCAACAAACATTTGAATGATTCGACGTAAAAAGGAATAATTTAGAATCCAGTAACAATAGCAAGATTTATCTGTTGGGTTTGTGGCAGGGGTTGATTTATGTTGTTTCAAACATATTAATCATTCGTTACAACAGATAATTAGTCTAGTGCAATAGATAAACATTTTGATGCAACAGATAATTAGTCTGGTGCAACAGATAAACATCCTGATACAACAGATAATATGATGATGCAACAGATAAATAGTATGATGCAGCAGATTACTCATCTGATGCACCAGATGATTGATCTGTTTAAATTGTGGGCACTTATGCTGGATTCATAATCGGAGTTCTATCCATTGTTGAAAAAATAGAAGTGTACCTAGATGACAAATACGAATAAAAATCATAATTTTACTTACCAAAGTAACCTATGAAGTAATGCCAAAGTGGAAAGTGATGTAGTAAACAAAATTTGACCTAAGAAATTGGTCAGATCGCAGCAATAATGCTATACCAACAACAACAACAAATGGTCGACAAGAAGAAGATGAAGCAGGAGATGATGAATAAAGCAGTAGAAACAGAAACAATTAACAACAAAAATCGCTAAGAGAGAAAAAACAACAATGGATGAGAAAAGAGAGAAAGAAGCCTTTTCTTCCCTTCGTTTTCCATTATTTTAGGTACACATTGGGATCAAAGTGTAAATTTTAAAACTTGTAGGTTATTTTAAAACTTTCGCAACTTTCTTAATACATAATAAAGTAATTGTCACCTCCAATTAATAATTAAGACTTGTATCACCTACACCTCATTTTAAAACTCTTTTGTCACCTGTGGCCCAAACCCCCTAGAGACTCGTGCTAATAACGTGTTATAAAATATAAAGTGATTAGAGACTCATGTTAATAATGTGTTATAAAATATAAAATAGAGAAAAAAAGAATAAAGAGAGAAAGAGTGAGTAATTCTTATTTGTCGGAATTCTTGAATTTTTTTATAATGAAAAAAATCTAGACATTTATTATAATGTAAATACATTTATAACAAAAATAAAAATTTAGCATAAAATTTGAAAATGGAAAATATAATGGAAGTAATAGGAGTGAAAACAAGATTCATAACTCAATTTCAACTAAAACAAAAAATAAAAGCGAGTAATTGTGGTAGCCAAACAGGCCCTAAGAACTAGGCAAAAGAAGGAAGAGTCGGTAGCAGTTTACAAGAATTGAATCAAGGTGGACTCTTCTTCTCTGTAGACGTAAAGAAGAGAAGGAGGAAAAAAAAACACTAGAGTATATATTATTGGAGTAGTTAGTGTATATAGGTGTGACTGAGAGAGTTGTGAGCACGCAATAATACTTTAAATTTCCCCTCTTTGGGAATTTGACTCACTGGTTGTTGGATATTCCATTTTTTGGTGACTATGGGTTGCGCTGGATCCTCGCGTTCCAAAGGAGATGGTACTCTTTCTTCCTTTCCTCTTTTATACTAATTTTTTAGTGATACCCATTTTGGTTTCTTGATTTATGGTGTCGGTTTTGATGTTAATTGCTTTCTTTCTTGTTATTCTTGCTGAAATTGTTGTTTTAGAGATACCCATTTGGTGAGTTCTTTGTGTAGTTCCACTTTCTATGAGTTCAAAATTGCATTTGTTTTGGAAGTTGATTGCTTTCTTTCTTGGTGAATTTATTGTTTTAGAGACACCCATTTGGTTTTCCAGACATAAACTGTGAGTCTTCGTGTAATTCTACTTTCTTTGAGTTCAAAGATTGCATTTGTTCTGGAACTTGATTGCTTTCTTTTTTGGTGAAATTATTGTTTTAGAGATACCCATTTGGTTTACCAGATGTAAAATGTGAGTCTTTGTGTAATTCTACTTCCAGTGAGTTCAAAGATTGCATTTGTTCTGGAAGTTGATTGCTTTCTTGTTATTCTTGCTGAAGTTGTTTGTTTTAGCAATTTTTGAGATCTTCAATTTGGTTTTACAAGTATAAAATGTGAGTTCTTTGGGTTAGTCCACTTTCAGTGGGTTCAAAGGTTGCATTTGTTCTGGGAGTTGATTGATTTCTTTTTATTCTTGCTGAAGTTGTTTGTTTTAGCAATTTTTGAGTTCTTCAATTGGTTATACTGATATATGGCTATGTTTGATTTTGCCATTCAGGGAGTAAACAGCCTCTCTACTTCTTTAGAGGTAGTGGTATGGACTGCGTACACTCTACCCTCCCCAGACCCCACTATGTGGGAATATACTGGGTTTGTTGTTGTTGTTGTTGTAATGGGTAGGTTGTAGCTGTGATCTGTTGCTTATTGACTTAAAAATATGAATGTGACAATGAAGAATAGGTTGAGAAACTATTCTGGTAAAATCGTTCCAATTTATTACTCTGTTCCTTTGTTTTTTCCTTCAAATTTGATGAAGAGACATTGCAATTCCTTTTTTATCTTTTAATAAAGAGAAATCACTATTCCTTATCACCGGCATTAGTCCTACAGATTGTCTTGTCTTATTCATATTTCAATATTGAAGTTGTATCTAAAAAGATCTAACTGGAAGACGAGCTAGGTGCAAAAGAAGTTGAATAAATGGAGTTTGTCATTCGAGAGTCAGGAAACACCCTCAAAGCAATAAATAGATACTTGGTAGACTTATTGACAAAGGTGCAGAAATAATCAAAATATATGCATTGGAAATAGGTCGGTCAAGTGCATTGGCCTGCTACATAAATAGGTGTACTCAACGAAGTTGAAAGGGGAATTATATTATCTAATGAAGAATCATGTAACCATAAGTGTAAAAATGTTAGGCAACTGGGAAGTAATGCTTAATCCAGGGAAAATTCTGCTTGAATAAGATAACTATGTAATAAGAATGACAGGACTAGAATCATGGAGCAGGAAAGGAATGAAACAACATGGTTTGGTGGTGTTGATGGAAATAATCCCATGTTTAATGAAGAATGTGTCTTAGATCAAGTCAGTGTTGATAAATTAAAGATTTTAGCCGGTAAAATGGAGATGGTAGAGCATGTTTTAGTTTTTGTCAAAATCTGAAGTACTTTCATCATTAGTTCTTCTAAGGTCACCTTCAATACCTAATTATCAAAGTCCACACATGTTAGTCGACTGTTTTGATTCTTTTCTCCGAAAGAGATTAACTCAAATAATCAAATCAGATAAAAGTTTGTCTTAATACACCTAATATGGAAATGCACTAGGAAAAGGTTTCCCCTCATAAGAGACGACATGATTTTTTCTGTTGCTGCTGATGCCTTCACTCCTGCTGAATATGTATTTACAGACTGTTATACTGAAGTGCTGATGATTGTTTAGTGCCACCCTTCAAATAGGTCCATGTAGCCAGTTGCATGTTCTTTATCTAATTATGTGTTGTACTATTTGTCTCTTTGCAGTGACATTCTAGTAGATTTATATTCCTAGAAAGAAGTCTAGATCAGTGTTATATAACTAGTTATGTTACTATCTACTTTCTTGAGGCATCTGTTCTCAGATATTTGTCTTTGCCCTTTGCATGTTGACTAGTTTAATTTAAAGCATGGGAAAATAGTGATCTATGTCCTGAAATGTGGTAAGGAACTTAGGAAAAGAAAAGAGATGCGCTGAAGCTTTATTTCTAAAGTGAAGATTCTGGTTTTAAAGTAGGAGTAGTGCATGATTAACAAATTATAGTCTGATTAAACAATCCAAAACTGTGGGACTCACTGGGACCCAAAAACAAATTCTAGTGCCAATTTATTCTTTCCAATATTACATCTTTTTGGTGACTCTTAGTGAGCATAATGATTTGGGTCCACATGTTCACCTTACACCCGATAAAGGGGTTTGATGAATTAAGAATTCTAGATACTTTGGGATATGTCTGTGATGGACAACTTTTGACCCTCCAGCTACTGCTAATGCTCTATGGTGTTGCACTCTAGACAATTTGACTTTTATCCTTTGCCCTTTTCAGATTGTAGATAAAATTCTATTTATTTTAGTTTTATCATCAACAATAACCTTGTTTCAAGAAAAAAACCTTTTTCCCATTCTTTGATCAATCTTTGAAGAATTCTCCTCCGAACAGCCAGCATGGCCACATCATCTTTGCAAGATGATGTCTCCGTGAATCACATTCTTTATATAAACTGAGTAGTGGATTAGTGGCTATTGTTCCTTGCTTTTGTCAGGAAATTTACCTCTGGTCATCCTGACTACTTTATGAGACTGTAAGTTCCTCTATCGTCATCCTACCCCTTTAGTCAACATCTTGACCAGAGAAGTCAGTGGTGGTTTCATTTTACATGAGATCCATTCCCAAATAAAACATGACGTTATTTTCTTAATTCTGAACTTGTATTGTGTCATTATCTGCTCATAGCTATATGCATGTGTGCGTAACTAAGGTATCAACAAATAGAATAATGCTTTGTGGCTCTAGTGTTTAAGTAGGCCAATATGAAGCAGAGAGGTTGTTATAAAGAGGATCTTCCACGTTCAGAGAAATAAAGAACAAAATGAATTGAAAATTTATAATAGAGGGTAGATTCTAGATCCAAGGAATTCATAGAAGGTTCGGGGACTAAGGATTTTAATTCTGGAATTATATCGGATAATTTGTTCTAACAGGGTTCAGAGCATTAAGATGGATGTTAAATTTCCCATAACCATGTGAAAAATCTTTTTACCTTTTAAGAGTTGTTCTCCATTCGCCCAGTAGAGGTTTCAACATTAAAATCATTATGCTAATACTTGAATGCTGCTCGTACTAGATATATGTTTCAATTATAAGTATTATACTTCACCGACATCTTTGTCTTGCTCCCTCATTTGCAGAAACTGGCAAGAAGGTAAGAAAACCAAAGCCATGGAAACACTCAGAACCAATAACAAGAGCTCAGCTTGTACAGATGCGTGATGAATTCTGGGACACTGCGCCACACTATGGTGGGCGAAAAGGTAAATTTCTTGATAACTTTTATGAACCTCTGCATGTTTCTGGAACCACCGGTTCCATAGAGCTGGATGTGTATGATCAGGTTACAGAACTATTGGCCTCTATATTTTTGTTTGAGTAACTAGTTAGTGGTAGGGCAATCGTTAACTCTAGAATACACTTGATGATATCTGACAGTATATATGGGAGTTTGGTAATGATGTGTAGGAACCGCTTAAATATGGATCAAAAGATTCCTACTTGATGATAAGTTGCTCTATATTTTACTTTAGGAATGTTTATATCATGCATTAAAGTTTCCTCACAACGATCTGGCTCCAGTAGTTAATAACTTCTATATACATTTTAGAAAAAAAAAGGACTTTGAATTTATGAAATCAAGCTGAGCATGATATCTTTTAATATGCATGCTACATCTAATTTTAAGTAATGATCCCTTTTTCGGCTGTTGTCAGATAACATGATCATTTCAAAATAAATTCCCAATATGCTCCTGAGAGGTAGCTACCTTAATGATCCCCGAGAATGTTTTGGTACTATCAGTTTGGCAAAGCTGCGGCAGGCAGAGATATGCCCATCTCCTGATCTGTTTCGTCTCTGCATATTGTTAGAAAGAATGCCGCATTAGTTTCTTTCAAATAGTTCAACTAGAATAAAGCACATTAGCTAATCAAATAAGTAATTTTAATTTCTAACAAAATGATATTCATGACTTCTCAAAGCAGAAAAGGAGCAACTTTCTTTTTAAAAAAAAATAAAATGGAAAGCTAATGTCAACTTTCAAGAGAACCCTTTCTGATTGCACAATGACAAGGACCTTGTGTATTCAGAAGTTGGGAAAGCTCTCCAGTAAACCTTACTGTTAATTTGTTTTCAGATCTTCATGATTGAGATACGATTCAATGCATTGAACCTCATATTTTCATGTCGCAAATGAATGGGCCACCAGATAGATGATTCTATTTTACGGTGGTTATTGTTAAAAAATATTTTTAAAATTTAGAAATTGAAATAGTATACTTGAAGTAGGAAGGTCCATGCCCCAACATTATAGTGTATGAAGATTTTTCTTTTCTTACAACAATATTATACTCCATTTTCAGAGATCTGGGATGCGCTACGTGCTGCTGCAGAGGCAGACATAAGCCTTGCACAGACAATCGTGGACAGTGCTGGGATAATTGTTCAAGCCGCTGATTTAACTGTTTGCTATGATGAGAGAGGTTTGTAGTACACGTCGCTCAAGACTTCCAACTTCCATTCCCTAGAATCTCACTTATGTTAGTTCTCTTCTAATGCAGGTGCCAAGTATGAGTTGCCCAAATATGTTTTGAGCGAACCAACAAATTTGACTGGTGAAAACTGAGTAAGGCAATCATCTAATCAATTGCCCATGCTTTATTTGAGACTGTAAATGGTGTAAATTGCTCTCACAATTCATTACTCTCAAATATTCATTTCGTTTTATATGCATTATGATTCCATTTCAAGAAATCAAGAATCCTCTTTGCCACAGCAGAAATCCTGCACCATGGTGTTTTTTTGGACATAATATCTCTAGCTGAAGAGGCCTTAGCATTAAGTTTTAATTTCATGCAGTACATTTTGTCTAAAATTCTCTCTCCCAGGTTCTCTTTTTGACTTGATGGCAAAGCAAACGAGCAGAACTTTGTAAACTCTTTTACTTCTTGAACTCCTACTCTGTTATATTCGCGTTCGCGATAAGGGGGTTTGGAGTGATGTTCTAACTCCTGGATTAAGCTGTACCAATACTGCAGAAATTCGGCAATTTTGAGTTGAGCAATCTACCTGTGTTGGCCGTTTCTTATCATTAGTGAACTCGTAAGTCTACCCAATTCCGAAAAAAAAAAAATGATTCTAATTATCACGATTAAGCAACAAGAACTCTATATTCATACACATGTTATGCATGTATTGACTTGGTATATGCACCGGATGCATGTAAGTTGTTAGCTCGTACTAAGTGTGCTTACTTTATTCAACCTAGAGGGCCCAAAGGTTGGCGGCCTTTTGTAATAAAGCCCATCAATTATTGATGTGACCTACTTTGAAACTCCCTTATGATGATCATAAGTCCAATATGTTATATTGTAAGATTATGCATAAGATATATAGTTTGTAAGTGGTGTAAGTTTATGAAAACAAAACACATTGCATGATCATGCACACGTGTACGGACAAGCAAACTAGGAATAACAAATGCACGTGTTATAGGCTACACGAATCAAAGCCTAATCTAAGTTTGTACTTAATTAATTATTCGGTATTAAGTATAGTAATGCATTAATCTCTAAGTTCTTTTCACCTTTCCACTAAGCTAGATTGAGAGCCAAATGAATTGATTCAAATATTATGTTCGTTCTCATTTTCCATCTTTCTTTAATGTGCCTATCCACAAAGTAAATAATTAATATGAAGTTATTAACCTACATTTTACTACAAAGCCAAATATATAGTCTGTATATTTTAAAATAATATCCTAATTACACCCTAACATGGGAAAGTAGGAGACGGCGGCCGCAAAGATGCATTTTGTGTACTGTTTAATTAAAGCAAAAGCATGATTAACTTTGAGAAATTTCACATATAGTTAGAGAGTTTTAATTACATTTACCCATAAAAGTAAAAAAGATTAGGGGGCTTTGGTACTTAAATCAAAGATATTGTCTCTTTGGAACTAGACATCTATTCAGTTACCAACGTTTTAAAATGATGTTCTCCACCTCTTACATAAAGGGCAGCAGTGACTTGACAAATCTTTAACAAAGGTCAACATCTTTAAGCAATTAATTCCTTTTAAGACTCATTTTATTTCGTTGTTGACTTAACGTTCTTTGAGAAATTACTTACTAAAGGTTTGTTTTATTATTATGTTTTAGAAATTTAAATTTGTCTATTAATATTTATTTAGCAATTTAATGATAAAGAATAATATTGAAAAAAATAATAAATTTCTCTTAACCAAGCAAAGTGAAACGGATAGCCCACGTAAGTACTCTTATTGTTGTGACTAACGCTATATTCGTTACGTTTATTTCGAATCTATTTCCAAAATTCATCAATTTTCCTGAAAATTTTCATGTCAAATTATATTGATTCCCACAAAGAAAGTGATGAAATTGAATCTTCCTAATTCTTTTTTTTTTCTTTTTTTTGTGTGTGTTGTGGAGTGGATAAATGACTATCTTTTGGTGGAATTATGCTACCTTAGCTAGATCATAAATAGTCGATTTTAATGATATTATCAGTATTATGATGTGCTAGTACAGTGACAAAACTATATGTGTGGTGCTGTAGGGGCCGGGTTCAGTTTTGTTGTATATATAGATAAAAGAAAAATTCTATAAAGTTATTTTTTATAAAATAACCCCTTTATCAGAATTTTCGCTTCAGCAAATGATAGCAAATATATAGCTGTGTCAACAGTTTGTGCTTTGTATTCACTGATTTAGTATAAATATCGAGCGTGAATTTTTATTTTTTTTTAACCGAATTTATATGAGTAAAGTCGTAACTGTAGGATATAAATAGTTTAATCACAAAAGGTATCATGCTGGTTCTGGAGCTATTATATATATATATATATAGTTAGTTAGTTAGTTTATGTTAGTCATATCAGCTTTCAGAGTACTAAAGTGGGAGATGCTCAAGAAGGTTTGGTATCCTAGGAACTGGAAGATCAAATATTATTTTTCTATATATTGGTAATGGGTCATGAGATCAAGTCAAATTACTAAATCTTGACTGATTTGATTTAATAATTAGAATTAATTAAAACTACTTATTATAAAGCAATGGGGACATTTTATCATCTGCATGCTTGAGTGTGTGTGCATGGATTTGATTTTCTTTTTTCTTCTATTTTAGGCTCAAAGATATAAATAGAGATTTTTTTATTTTGTCAAGTTTTTAAGAGATTAAAAATGTTTTTTTTTCTTCCGAAAAGCTTTTATTTTAAAAATATGAAGCTTGGTCAAATTTGATGAGTAATGTTTTTTCCTAAGAAAACAATTATATTTATATGATTTTCTCCAAATTGAATAAGGGGATATATATTAAGAATTTCTCCTAAGTAACAAAACATGCATGTTCTAAAATCTTTCATTTATTTATGGCTAGCTAGGTAGCCCCTTCTGGTGACTCAAATCCAAATATCCAACTAATTTTGAATATCTAATTAATTAATTAGTTGGTAGATCAAATTTAACACTTGACATTAAGTGCTTGTCTTTCATAATATAAAATACATATCAGTGTGCTCAAGAACTAGCTAGCCCCTAGTAGCTCGAAGCAACTGATCTTCACATGGCTATGTGGATAAAATTCAATACATACACATATAGTATAAATTATTAAATAAATTATTAGCTAGTTTAACTTGGCCTATGTTTTTATCACTCACGAGTCACATGGCTAGGATAAACAAATTTACTTTATTTTGTGCTACAAGATTCTATTATGCAATAATACTAAGAATATACAACACAAATTTTACTATAGAAGCTAATTACTTTTTCTTCCATAAGTTTTCAGTATTACATATATAATATTCATAAAAGAGTGAGGCAGATACATTGTTGTAGTCAAAGTGCATAATTAGTCACTGGTATATTGTAGACAAGTAACCTTTTGATTCATGTGAATATATGCATATTAGGTATCCAAATACATGATTAATTCAATCTTATATACATCGCATGTATCCATATTTAGTCACATGTATTTAAGGAGTTACAACATGTATCCGCATGGTTACAACTTTCAATATGTATTCGCATATCTGAGATTATTGTGGAATATTTTATAATTAATTTAAAATTGTGAGAGAATAAATAAATATGATAAAGGATGTTTGAAAATTCATCTAATTTTCCCATAATAATACTGTTCCCGGAGCATTTATATATGTTCTCCCTTTTTCTCATTTCATTACTTATTTTAACGACAGCTTTTCAATTTTCAGATAATAATATCCTTGTAACAAAAGGATTTATTAATTAAATCAAGTTTATCCATAGTTTAAAGAGTTCTTACACTATATATCAGCAAAATTGAAGTTGTAATAACAATTAGTTACTGTTTTTTTAAAATCAAATTTACAGTTAATATTATCATGGAATTCATTTTATAATTAATATGTGATTGTGAAAATAATTTTTCCGCCGTTATACGTTGGCGTAAAACTAATGTCAAAACATACATGATAAGTGTAAATTTAATTAAAGGAGGTGTCGTTTTCTTGTATCATTGAAAACTTTTATAGAGTACCATAAAATCCAGTCTCATTTTTGGTCCCCTCCATTGCTAAAGTTTTATGACCTAACTGAAACTGAAGAAAGAATTAACTTACAGGTAATAATGTTCAGGATTATTTGGTTTGATGAAACCTTTTTACAATTTTTGTTTTCATCCTAAGAGGCGAAACTAATGTTAATATGGTCAATTATTGCATTTATTTTGTAGGTTCATAAATTTCCCTATATGGTAGCTAAGGTGGATAACCAAAAAACAAAAGTTCATCTTAACGAACCCTAGGAAAATTAATAGTTAGGTTTGGTGAATAAGTAGTTGGGTCACTAAATAAGCTGGTGAAAAAGTAGTTAGGTTTATTATTGTAAAAATAACATAAATCTCAACGTTATTAAAATTATTTATACTTTCTTTCACTTTTTAAATTATTTTACTCTCTCTCGATTTATATACTTAACAGGGCCGGCATATACATGAAAACTTTTGTATATGAAAAGGCTGACATATCCATAACAAGGCCGATTCATATACATAACAAGTATGACAAGACCGACATATACATAACAAGGCCGACATGCACATAACAAAATTGATTCATATACATAACAGGGCCGACATATACATAGAAAACTATGTATATATATTTTTAGAGAAAAATGGATTTTCGTAATATATTTGGAGACACGAAATTTTTTGTAATAAGTGAAACTTAAGTTGTGGGTTTGTGTAATTTTTTGTTTATTAAAAGATTTGATAGTACTTACGATCTCTTTCGTTTTAGTTGATTCTCTTTCTAAAAATATTTATTTTAATTTAATTAGTTGTCTCTTTGATGAAATTAAAAGAAAATTATTATGTTGTTTCTATAATACCCTTAACATTAAATGACTAAATAAAGTGTATATAGGCAAATTTATATTTTTAAAGAATAATTAATAAGAATAATTTGGTAAAATAAACCCTTAATAAATATTTTTTTAAAGGATGTATGCCAAGTCAACAAAGATCAACTATTTTTGAACGGAGGGAGTAGCTTCACAATATTGACTTTGGACAGAATAATAGAATTAACAAAATTATTCATAAAGTTTGTATTAATTATTATGAACTCTTCATTTATTTTGAGTTTGGATTTAATTTCTTCTTGCAAGTGCACTAATTACAATGAAGGATTCCAATTTCATCAAACTATGCTTGGCCATAATAACTTCACTTAATTATTGCAAATGGTGAAGCTGTTATTTGCAAACTGAAGTTTGGTCATTAATGTATGCAATATTGAATTTATTTTGAGAAGTATTTTGTTATCACTAATAACCTTTTTGTGTAATGCTAAGAAAGAATAAAGAAGTTTTTCCTTTTTTTGTCCCTTTATTGTTGTGGATCCTTTTCTTAATTCACTTTCTGATCTTATATGAAAGACAAAATGTTCCTCCTTGATTTGAAAAAAAAAAAAAACTTTTTTCCTTCTCATATCGAATTGTCTCTTATTGCGGTCTTATATTAAACTTTCTTTTCATTATATTAATTTAATTTTTATTGAGGTTTTATATTGATTTTTTTTATTGAATTATCTTTTATTATGATTTTATATTAAAGTTTTACTGGGATTATAACCAACTTAGTAAAAGGAGATGGTCTTGGGCACATAAGAAATGAGCTTGCAAGATAAGACGGATCACAAATTGTCTAAATACAATTTTTACAAGGATGTACCTGAATATGTTGTTATAATATATCGAGATATGCCGAAAAATTAATCTTTAGTTTGATTCTTGTAATAACTACTTTAATCTTTCTGTTATAATATCCACCCTCGAAATTATTTTCTTAGTTTTTTTCTTCTTAAGTCATTTTTGAAATAACTATTTTGTACAATCTACAAATTTTGAATCATGAGTGCACGTATTTAAAAGTGATTAAAAGACCTTCCTGGCACAACAAATTGCATTCACTATTTATTTTATTACAATTCAATATCAATTTTGTGCTATTTTATCCACTGGCAATCATTTTCAGACAACTTTCTAAAGCTGTATGTTTTGCAATTTAACTTCAACTAAATATTATCCAAAACACTACGTAAAGCTCAAAGCCTGTATAAATATTTTCCAATCATAAATAGTAGTAGAAGCATTTCATATTCCAAAAATCCAAACAAAAAGGAAAAAAAATAAAAAATCAAAGTGAACAAAATAGACATTTAGTCCAAAAACAATAATTGCAAAGATTCTTCCCCTTTGACACCAATAATGTACTAAGCATACTCACAACGGAATGTATGTTACTCATATTTGATTTTTTTTTAATTTAAAAAAAAAAGATTTTGCAATTTTTCTTATTTTGTCTCCTACTTCCAGCACATGAACATGTCCTGTCTCCTTGATCTACACTTTCACTAATTTAGTGGAACTTCAATTTCAAATTACTACTCCCTCCATTTCTAAATGTTTGTCAATTAAAATCAAGAGAGAATTAAGAATTTTTTAAAATTAAATAATAAGACATAAATATAAAGCTCGACTTATCAAAAACATGAATATGGAATAATTTGGATTTGCATACTTTGAATAAGAAATATAATAGTAATTAACTCAAGATTGGACCCATTTAACATTCACACTCCAAATTTTAAGTTTCTTTTTTGGCGTGGGAGGGGGGGGGGGGGGGGTTAATAATATAAGGAGGATAAGAAAATGATTTAAAAAAAATGGAAAAAGGATGAGTCATAATAATTGAGTATAAGAGAAACACGTGGCATTGAGATTGACAGTTCATTGGCTTTTGACTCTATTTTTGATTTTTCCTTTTGGTACTACTTTTAATTATTTCATTTCCATTATCTTCTTGATTAGAACTGCTCAAAGTGAAATGGAGTAATTTTTTTTTTCGTTTCCAGTAAAATAATACCAGAGTTTCGTTGTATTTTGTCATAATAGTTATAAAAAACTGTATTTGAACTTTACTAGTTTTCACCTAATTAACCATTGTTACGATGGTTGAAATTCTTCGATTGATAGACTTTTTTGAAGTTCGACCTCCTAAAAATGAAAAACTCTTTTTTTAAAAAAAAAATACATAAAGTAGCATACTTAAGTATTAAATTACTTAATTTTTTAAAGTAGCATACTCTTTATTTTCGGAAAGTGTTAAATGATCATAATTTTTTAATCCAAATTTGACCACAATTATGAAAAAACTTACATAGCCTTGTAAGTCTTTTCTCAAATAAATTTTCACACAGGATAAAAATTAATTAATTTATAGTATGAATCTAACTTTTTTTCTATTATGATCAATTTTTTTTTCCTTTTTTTCCTCTTTCTTTTTATTGTTGGCTAAGTAGTCATTATATTTTGCTTTCCTTTTCCAATTTAAGAAAAAAAAAAAAAAAGTACGTACTACTTAAGAAAATAAGTGCATGTGCACCCAAAAATGTCGAATCAAACGTTAAATGACAATGAATAGTCCAAAGTCCAAATTCCCACTGGAGAGTATATACCGTACTTACATTACAACGGTATTTCGAAATCGAACCAAACGGAACTTTTTTGGTTTGGCCCCACGCATATTTCAAAAAGTTCAACCTTTCCTTTCCTCTATTAGTTTATTGCTTTATTACATTCTCCGTTCACTTTTACTTGTCACTATTTTTAAAAAGATCAATCTGTATGCATTTTAATTAATATTTTAATATATATAATTTAAAATTTAAATAATAAAAATTATATAAAAAATATTATAAATTACAATCTTTCTCATAATAATACGATGAAAAAATATATCTTTAAATATTAATCAAAATTTATGTAGATTGACTTTGAAAAATACAATAGTGACAAGTAAAAATGAACGGAAAAAATAATTATTTAGGTGCCTTTTTTTTGGAGTTTTAGTATTAGTTTTGCTTTACTAGTTTTTTCCAAGATAATAATTTTAGAAAAGTAATGTACTTTAATTAGTTTTTGAAGAAGAAATTGATATCGAATATAATAGTTTCACCATGTGTGATGTAAAGTCATTTTAAGAGGGTTTAGAGAAGCGAATGTGTTGCAGATTTGATAATGAACAATGAAAATAATCTAATTCTTTTTATGAGCCTAAAATTATAATAATATTATATCTTGTTTCACCTCCTTTTGTTATTTCTATTCTGGAAAAGGACTAGTAGAGGAATTATATTTCTTAGACAAGTCTTGGCTTGTAATAATAAATTAGTAATCTACATTAATAATATCTTTATTATATAAAAACAAACAAAAAAGAGAAGGTTATGGGCTTTGATTGCATCAGTTATTGTCTTAAGATTTTTGTTAAAATACCATTTCACATGGTATTAGAGCTGACATTTAGATACTCTTATATTCTTGCACTCAATAGTTCATACCAATATTTATACATGAGCACTAAAATTTTTTTTTGGTTTTCTAAGGTATCCCCCATCCCGACAGGTCAAGGACTAATCCTCCACGGATTTGAGCTCCATTTAAGGGTTGACCGCTGGTCAATTGGTTGTTGCATGCACAAGGCGAGAATCAAACCTCCTACACTTGCTTAAGCGACCTAGTGAGCACTAAGCCAACCAAGCTTGATTCATGAGCACTAAAATTATATCACTCTACAAGTGCACAAAGACATTAAGTTTAAATAGTTAACTCACAAAAAAAGACTAAAAAAGGGGGAGGAAATGCTTTTTTTTTTTTTCTTACATCTTCTACAATCATACTAATTAGAATATACAAAAAATTATAATTATCCATAGCATAAGAAAATAAATTCTATCATTACTTTCATAATTTTGTACGAGGTTATTTGGAAGCTAGGGAAAATGGACGACTTGCATAAATATTGCAGTGCATACACATCTTATATTTATGTGAAATCTACCTTTCAATTATCTTTAGTCTCTAGATGATTTTATAAAATCAAAAAAATATTTTTAAATCGAAATGCCGTTATTTTGACAAAATTGGTATGCTTTACTAAAGCAAGCTGACCTAGATTTGTTTCCTAATTTTAGTACACCATTGCACTAAAGCACCAATTTGGACGAATTATTGCAAAGTAGGTGTAAATGTTAAAAAAAAAAAAAAAAAACAGCCTTCAAGGAATTAAATAAGATTCTTGTACTACTTTCATAAAAGGATTTGTTCAATTTAAAAGTTAATTACTTGTCATATTTCTTTTTTTTAGGCCTCCTTTGATCATAAAAATTATTATATTTTTTGAAGTTAGAGTTGAAGTTGTGTTTGTCAAAAAATTTAAAGTCAATCATATAAATTTTGACTAACGTATTAAAATATATTGTTTTATATGATATTGATATGAAAAGGACTACATATTTTTTTTATAATTTTTGAATATCTATTTAAAAAAAATAAATTAATTTAATTTAATTAATTTTAAAAATTAGTTTAACTGAATTTGAAGAAGCTAATATTGACAAGTATTTTGAGACCAATGAAATCCTATGTGCTGTGTGCCATTATTGGTTTCTCTCACCAGCTACTTTCGATAATATTTTTTTTATTAATAGCTAACTGTTACTTTTACTTCAAAAAAATTCAAATTCATCCTCTGTTCACCTTATTCGTAAACATATAAAAAGATAAGTAGTTAAGTACAATTAACACAAAGGGACATAAAATCAAAAAGCAAATCTCCCTATAAGTGAAAATCAATGCTCTTCCTTGTTTTTATTCCTAAGGCATTATTAGAACCTAAGCTACTTAATTTACTCCTGTTTTAGTTAATAATAATCATTATAGTAAGACATTCAAATCTATGATTATTTAATTATTAACCAAAATCATGACAAAAGACCCAAAAAAGAAAGATACCGAAAATGAGAAGATTTTAATTCAAAATTCCCCATCATTATTTGATGCTAAAACCAAAAATTAAACTCTTTTCCTTTTTATTCTTGCAAAAAAGTGTCACCAAATTCCTCAACAAAATTTCCAAGATTCGTCCCTTTTTTCTAGTCTATAGATTGTAGACATAAGACATTTATGTAGTCTTGTTTCTCTCTCTAGCCCTCCCTTATTTTTTTATTTTTTTTAATTTTAATTTCTTGTTGATATCAGATACTCATATTAAAACTTGATAATTTAAATTTACTTAAAAAATATCACTATTCAAAAACCCTTTTTATATTATTAAGAAAGGAGGAGTATTTATCAATTCACCGCAATTCTCTGTAGCGCTCTTTTTTATTCTTACATTTTCACGAACACCCACGAATCTTTCTCTCTCTCTCTACTGGTTAAAAAAAAAAAAAAAAAGGGACTAGCCATTTCTGCTCTGTTCAGCTCGTAACTGGTTGTCTCAATTTCTGCAAAAACAAACACATAATATGTTAAACACACAGTAAAACAGTGCTTAATGCACGTGCTTTTCTGTGTGTGTATTTGTGTTTTGAGGTGAGGGGCAATTTCTATCGTTTTCTTGAAGGAACCCCTCGTGAAGTTCATGTGAAAGTATGGTGGACTAAAAAGAGATCTGAGAGAAAGCAAAGCCAAGTACTAAAAATACAGAGACTTTTTTATGATAGTAACGGGTCACTTGCTGCTTAGTTAGTTTCCCTCTTGATTCAGGTGAGTGTAGTGTTGTTCCTTCCAACTTTGCTTTCTCTTTTCCACCATTTTTGTCAGAAGATATGGTGACCCTTTACTGCTAATTAAAAACTTAGGAAGTATTGATTGGTTGGTTAATTCAGGTAATTTTTGAAAGAAGAAAAGTGGGGTGGTTTGAGTTTGAGTTAAATGTGCTGGTGGTGTGGGTAGTTTCTTGTTTTCAGCTGTAAAGGTGAAGTCTTTATGCTCTAATTGAGATGGGTTTTTGTTATTGCTTTGTTTTCTTTGTTGGGTAGTAAGCAAGAATGGCAGCTGGCTATGGGTTTGTGGGGGGTTTTGGATTTTAATGGCTAATGATTTGGTTTAGTTGGAAGCTGTATAGTGATTTTTGGGCTTATTTGATGGTTTTGGAAGGTAAATTTCGTTTGATTTGGTAGTTAATATTGGGATAATACTGGTGAATTGTTGGTAGTCTTGTTAACTTGGAGTTTTCCATAATTGAGAAGATTTGGGACAGATTTGGAGCTAATGATGCATTTGTTGATGTGTAACCATAGTTCAAGAATATTTCCGTTTATGTGCTGATCATGACCAGGGCTGTCCGAGACAGGATTCTTAAGGATGCAAATGGGAACATTAGTGATCACTTACGAAATCACATACATTTGACAAATTGTATTCATTTGAAGAACCATATGCATAAGCATAGCCCCATATTGGCAGATAGGTCTCTTATGAGGGACCTTGTCGTCCTTCAGAGGTCAAGGTCCTTAAGAGATCCTTCAGCAAGCCCACCCTCATGGCAATCTCCTTCGGTTGTAGATGCCCTTCTTAAAAGAAGTGAAAGGGATGGTAATGTGAGCAATGGTAGGCGGTCTGTAGGCATAGATCGACCTAAGGATGGTAGAGGTTTATCTGGAAACTCTCCTCCTTTAGCTGGACGATCATCGTCTAGAGTGGCTTCTGCAGATATTAACAAGCATAATACTGAGAGGCTGGCAGGGGCTCCAACTGACCGAAGTAGCAAGAGTGGAGTTACAGAACGGAGGAGAGTCAGGAGAGAGGAATCAAGCCGTAGGAATGTGGGAACTGACTTCATTGCTGAGAAAGATGAGTGTCCGGATGTTGGAAATGATCTGGTCCGTAATCCTATTTCTGGTAACTCTGATCAAAGGGATAGAATTAGCAGTGAAATAGAGAGGCAGAAGCATGATGATCGAATAAGGACCCTCTCTGAGGAATTACATGATGTTCCAATGGACAGTGATGAGGTAGCTTCTTCTCACATTCATGCTCGTGGAAGGCATACTCAAAATGAGAAAACTGCAGAGCAAATGGAGGCGACAAATCGTGGCAACGGCAGAGGGAAACAGCGCAAGTTTCGAGGGGCAAGAAGAACTCGGACTTCTGTTCCTTCAAGAGATGCTCTTGCCCACAATGAAATGTCTGTGGCCTCAAATTCATTAGGTCAAGCTTCAGCACGCCAAAAATATCCAGCAGAAGATGGCTACGACGAGTATGTCAACCAGAATGTAACAAGAGATCCAAGGAATGGATGTGGAATTCCTTGGAACTGGTCAAGGATTCATCATAGGGGAAAATCATTTCTTGACATGGCAGGTAAGAGTTTATCTTGTGGGTTGTCTGACCCAAGGTCAAAAAGAAGTGCTGGTGGTCCAAGAGGGAGGGATGCTGCTGATATGCCAATAATGCCTGAATACTCGAGTTCATCTAGTAAATCTGAGGCAGAGGCATTGCCCTTACTAGTTGATGCTTCAAATTCCCAGGGCAGTTCAGACCATCCTGCTTGGGTTCATGATTATTCGGGGGAGTTGGGTATCTATGCTGACAATTTACTAAAGCAAGAACTTGACTCGGATCTTGCTTCAGAAGCTAGATCAGGTGAGCAACACAAATTTCGTAGGCGTGGAAATAGTAGGCACCAGAGTCTAACACAAAGGTATATGCCAAGAAATTTCCGGGATCTGGTAGGACAAAATTTAGTTGCGCAAGCTCTTTCAAATGCTGCTGTTAAGAGAAAAGTTGGCTTGCTTTATGTTTTCTATGGGCCACATGGAACAGGAAAGACCTCATGTGCTCGCATATTTGCAAGGGCATTAAATTGCCAATCCATTGAGCATCCCAAGCCTTGTGGTTTTTGTGATTCCTGCATTGCACATGATATGGGAAGGAGTCGAAATATAAGGGAAATAGGTCCTGTCAGTAATTTTGATTTTGAGAATATGATGGATCTTCTTGATAATATGATTGTTTCCAAACTGCCATCCCAGTATAGAGTTTTTATTTTTGATGATTGTGACACACTGTCTCCTGATTGTTGGAGTGGTATTCTAAAGGTCATCGATAGAGCCCCTAGGCGAGTCATTTTCATCCTTGTATCCTCAAGTCTTGACGTCTTGCCTCATATAATAATATCTAGGTGCCAGAAATTCTTTTTTCCCAAGTTAAAGGATGCAGATATCATCTATACTTTGCAATGGATTGCAACCAAGGAAGATCTTGAAATCGATAAGGATGCACTCAAGCTTATTGCATCAAGATCAGATGGATCACTGAGAGATGCTGAAATGACTCTTGAGCAATTGAGTTTACTTGGTCAGAGAGTCTCTGTTGCTCTTGTGCAGGAGCTGGTGCGTTTTTGGCATTTTCTCTTATCAAAACTCTAGCAAGTTCTTATTGCTTTGTCGACCCAGATCTCATACTTTGTTGCTAAAGCATTTATTATTGTTAGTTATTTTATGATCTCGCTTGAAATTTATTTGATTTGCAAATAGTCATTTGAAATGTCACAATCAAGGTTAAATTTTTTTTGTGCGTGTATTATGTTTTCTTTTGTTCTTCCTTTACTCTATGGGGAGTTAACCAAACATGCTTTGATTTCTTTTTTCAAGTGGATGTTGACCTTCACAGCATTAGAAGGAGATTTTAGTTTTTCATTTTTTAATCTTAAACTATGCTTTCAGTAAGAGGGTGGCATACAATTAACTTCTGTTGATCTCATTATTGTTAAGAAAAAAAAAGCGTTAGCCAAATGATGTAGGTGGTTTCTTGCATGCACACTTCTTTGATTCTTTCAGTTTGTGGTGGTTATGTGTATAGACTAATAAAGTAATACCTTACACTTCACAAGAAGCTTAGGCTTTGGTAAGAGAATATCATGCTTTAATTAGAGTCTTTAGCTTATGCTTATATCAGTTTACAATGCTACCGAAGAAGTACTAGGCATCTCGGACGTGAATTTTACAGGCTGTCCAACTATATGATAGAAGCCTTTACTTTAAGCTTCCTATAAAGCCTAAATTGCCTCTGATGGACTGGTTATTGCTGTTTGGATCATGATATTGAGCTACTTAGAAATGACTTTTCGTATATATTGCTCTTTGGTGAAGAAGTGGAATCTCCTTTTTTATAATGAGTTCTTCTTGCTTTTATGGATACTTCTATGGAAATTCACACTAATCAACGAAGAGGCTAGCTTTGCTTCATCATCTTTGATACATAGCCTAATTGCTAAATTTTGAAATTATATATGTAAATAAAGCTTTCTAATACCTTTATGTGACATGATGGTATTACAGGTTGGACTTATATCTGATGAGAAATTAGTGGACCTACTTGACTTGGCATTATCTGCAGACACTGTCAATACAGTGAAACATTTGAGGGAGATCATGGAATCTGGTGTCGAACCCTTAGCTTTAATGTCGCAACTTGCTACAGTCATAACAGATATACTTGCTGGGAGTTATGACTTCACCAAAGAAAGGCCTCGGAGGAAGTTCTTTCGACGCCAAGCAAGTAAGTGCTCCATAATTTGGTTGTTCCGTGATAAATAAGTTATTCATTGGTCTCCTTGGTGATCCATATGATATTGGATAAACTACTGGTAATAGCTAACAACTGCCAGAGCATTTCACTTTATTAGTCTTCCAATTAAAAGTTAATCAACTTTTCTTGTGAAACAATTTGCAAAGAGAATGTTATCACATCCTCCAATTTAACTAATTGCCTACTCATTCTCTTCAGTATTCTCATAGGAACTTCATAAACTAATTGCCTCCTCATTCTCTTCAGTATTCTCACAGGAACTTCATAACTTTATATGCCATTTTAATCATATTATTCTCCAAGTTCAACTTGATCTTACTTTCCTTTATTCTTTGGTTACAGTATCAAAACAGGATATGGAAAAACTGCGTCAAGCTCTGAAAACACTATCTGAAGCTGAAAAGCAGCTGAGAATGTCAAATGACAGACTTACTTGGCTTACTGCTGCATTGCTGCAACTCGCTCCAGATCAGCAGTATATGTTACCCAATTCCTCAGCAGACACTAGTTTTATTCAAAGTCCATTAGGATTGAATAATGCAGGGGGAACAGAAAGACCAAGGAAAAGCAATGTTGAGCATGCTGACATGCTACACAAAGACAGAGGGTTCCCGTCTAAAGGTAGGATAGAAAACTTTCAACCTGGCTGTTCTAGTGATATTTACTCGGACTCCAGGATGAAAGGAGTTTGCATTGGTGGAAAAGGGCATAATGGAGCTGGAGTATTTACTCAAAAAGCTTGTAGCGTCTCTAGTGATAAAAATAGAACAAGCAGTGGCCAGGTTACAGGTAAGTTGCACCGGGATATTGAAGAAATATGGTTAGAAGTGCTTGAAAATATCGAAATAAATGGCTTAAAAGAGTTTATGTATCGAGAAGGGAAGCTTACGTCAGTCAGCTTTGGAGCAGGTACTAGTCGTTTAGTCTTATACTAGCATCCTTAGCTATGTTTATGGTCATGACTAGTGAGTTGCTCTTAATTTTTTTCAGTTGCTATGTCATATGGTCATGAATATTGACTAGTGAATTTTGCGTAATTATATTCATTTTTAGGCATTTCAACTGCATGTTCAGCAGGTCAGAACTGGAAGAGTTTTGTCTGCCAGTACTGCACTTTAATTTAAAATTTACCAATTAAATTTATCTTAAAAAGAGATCTTTATTACCGGCCTGCCCTTGTTCATCTAATTTGTTAATTTCATTGCAGCTCCAACGGTGCAGTTACTGTTCAGCTCGCATCTAACAAAATCCAAGGTAGAGAAATTCCGGGGTCATATTTTACATGCATTTGAGTCTGTTCTTGGGTCCCCAGTGACAATAGAAATCAGATGTGAATCCGGGAAAGACATCAGGACTGGACCAATTGTGTTTGCTCCTCATGGGGTGAGAATGGCAGGTCCGGATGAAATCAGCAGGGCACAAGTAAATGATAGAGAAAGTTCAGCTTTTGCAAAGCTTGACTCAAGAGGAATAGGTGATAGCGAGATAGTTGAAGAGGAAGCGTCTCCAAGAGAATTGAAACACAATGATCAGATCGACAGCAATGCACTATTTGATAGGCGGAATTTAGAAAGTGATGTTCCGGGAGGGACAATGTCAATTGCCAAAAATTCATCCTCCATTTCTGAACGAAAAAAATTAGGAGACAGAAGCCAGAGTTTGAGTCTAGTTAAGAGCAAGGTATCTCTTGCTCATGTAATTCAGCAGGCAGAAGGATGTACGCAGCCAGGTAGCTGGTCAAAACGCAAGGCTGTTTCTATCGCTGAAAAGCTTGAACAAGAGAATTTGTATGTACCTCTTTTCCCATCCTTCTGTGTTATCATATTGTGATTGTATATATATCTCAGATGTGTAACCATTTTTACATTCATATGTTTGAAGAGACAAAACAAAATCCCATTTAAATGCATAAAACAGGCCAATGTATTTAAGTTGTATTTTGATTTATATAGTAGTACAGATGGAGAAAAGATTAGAGAATGCCCTACCAATACTTGGTTGAGGAGATATAGGATACATGTTTGTATCATATGAAATGTGGAACAGAAGCAGCTCCTTCATCCTTCACATGCTAGAGAAACACGCTCCTTCCAACCTAGCGTTGTCCTGTCATCAGTTATCAACTAGAAGACCCCATAGTAAATGTTACAAGCTATCTATACCTTTGAGTATAACATCAGAATATATGGCACCACCTTTTTTTTATGTTAACCATATCAGTAGTTGAATTAAAGTAGAAAGTCATTCCTCTATGCCTATTGTCGAAGCACATTGTTAACTTGGCATCAATTTTGTCCCCCACCCCTTTTATTGTACGAGTTACTTAGGCTGAGAATATTGCACATGACATGTTTCTGTATGATCCCATCTCTCTATACGTGTGTATGTTTATTATATAGTACATCTTCCAATACCTTTTCGTACTTCTGTTTTTCTCTTCTTTTTTTTTGTAATTTTCTTTTATGTGAAGTATTATTAAATGTATGCTAGTTCCTTGATAACGCCACATGAAGCTGAAAGTCGACCTTCCTACTCAGAATTTCATCTTTTCGTGTTAATCCCCTGAACAACATTTGTCTGAATCTGTCTTGGAGCATTTTTTTCTACTGGAAACCTCATAAATGCATCCGATGACGATTACATGTAGCCCATTGGAATATTACCTTTTATTAAAAAAATCTTTTTTTTTTTTTTGGGGGGGGGGGGGGGGGGGGGGGGGGGATAGTACTCTTATATTGCATAGTGCTTATGCTAGGTGCAACTGTTCTGAAGTGTTCCTCAAATTTGACTATTCTCATGCACTAATTTGATATTTCTTCTCTGCAGGAGATTAGAAGCAAGATCAAGGAGCTTGCTTTGTTGGAAGGCTACAAGAGTCACCCGCCGAAAGGTAAACAGATTCAAAAGTCTATTTTCTTTGTTAATGCATTTAAGAGCCCTTTAAATGCTTTTTACACATCTTAGACTTTTCTAGTTGTATTCTAACACAGTTTGCTTGCATTCTGCCGTTAATTTAAACTTGGCATACTGCACAATAAGAGTTGCAAGTGTAAGCAAGTATGAAGATGTTTCACTCTTAAGGTCAAATGAAGACGCTTTCTCACCAGCTACCTTGTCTTACATTTAGCTGTTAGGGACCACGAGCAAAAATCTTATGCACCCAGAAGAAAAAGAGATCAAGAAAGGTTAGCAAAGGGAGTATGGTGGGATGTATTGTAGGCACACATTAGAGGCCTGCCACTATCGATCCATTCTTCTTTATGATTGTGATGTCCGAGCTACCTTGTGCACCTTGACTATTCCACCGAGTGTGTTATCCACAGGTATCGAGTAACTCTTCCACCAAGACTTAGGTAGATGGAAAGATATCACCTAGTGGTTTTTTCCTCTGTTGAGATTTGAGCCTGTGACTTTATGGTTCTCCTCCCACTAAATTGACCACTAGGCCACATCCTTCGGTGCAAAACTGCAAATCCAGTTCCAAAGCTAGAAATGGCGAATTTCTCGCCTGATCTGTTGCTTCCATAGTATTCCGTCCTGTTGCAAGTTGTGCAACTTTCAGTAAAAATGCTTTCGTCCCCCTGAAGAAGAAACCAAGGTAGGGCAATTGGACATGATTCATAGTTTCGGCTACTGCTTAGGCAGTGCATGAGATGCTTAAACTATAACATGCAGTCGATACAGCCAATATTTTTGTAAAAGGTGTCACAACTTCAAATATAAAAGATCTTTAAAGAACATCAGGCTATAGCTGTAAATAGCAATCTTCTGGTGACTGGCGACCTATTACTTTATGCCACACTCAGTTTAGATTGCTGTCACTGATGCATGATGCTGAATGAGAGACTTTCCCCTCGACTTATTTATCGATGGGAAGATGCTCTTAGCTTCTTATTTCTCTTGTTTCGAGATTTGGAAAAAGCTAGAGGCTTTGTAGGAATAAAAGCACCAGCTTTTGCTGCTTATAGTACATTCAAGAAAAACTGATTCATCACCAAATTTAGTAATCCTATTGATTTATTTGAAACTATCAGTTAACAGAATTTGTTTATCGTGCAGCTTTCTCGATTGAAAACAAGAAGTATGAGGCCGAAGAGCTTACTGAGGTTTGTTTCTTGCGGGAAATGTCTCTCTGGTAGGTCTCCAAGGTAGCAGTGAATGTATCAGAAGGCTTAGGGGGCAGATTTCCAGTTTTAGTTCTACTATTTGTTCAAGTCAATCTTTGTTTAGAGGCTCAATTTCATTTTCCCAATAATAAAGTAGAAGATGAGAAATGAAAGATGCAACATTATTAATACAGTGTATTTTAATTTTTTTTTAGTTTATAGTAATTTTCTAAAGTAGTTCTCATGTGCTAGACTATTTTACATTTTTTTTTTAATTATTGGGAACAAGTTCTCTTTTATCAGATGGGGATTCTTGGTTAAAACTTTTGTTTCAATGGTTAATTATAGATGTAGTTTTGAAAGAATATTCTTGAAACATGTTGGGGGAACTAAGACCAAAAGATTATGCATTCAATAGATTTTGAAATACTAGTTACCTCTCTCTTATTTTGATTCTCATACTACAACACCGATTTTACAGGGCGTAAGTTTTTTCGCATCCTAATATCTCATAAACATACTCCACGCTTTTAAAGAATTTATGCTCCACTATACATAAGTTCAATTGCTAAAGACAAAAAATAACGATCAACAACGGGTCATTTAAAAACATAATTATTAGATCGTTTGAAGGATAAAAGTGCATTTTTTTTTCAAATTTAATAACTCTCAAACCATGTAACACGTTTGTTCATGTCTGTCAACAAGATAGAAATTTTCACGTACATAACTTTCTATGCATTTGATATGTAAAGTTAAATTTAGTCAAAACGATCATTTATGGGTAAGTCTCTACTTGTCTTAAAATATTTATTATATTCTAAGTTAATTAATTTAAATAGGAGTATCACATTTCAATCCCCTCATATATTATATATGTAGCATATTTTTGGATTTATATTTGGATGTGTTCATTGGAATGCGAAATATAGTAGTCCATTTCATATTAAATTTGATAGAAACCAAAAACTTGGAGTAACTAATAAAATTGTTGTCATGTGATCAGGAGGTCACAGGGTTCGAGCCTTGGAGTAACTGATAAATTTGTTGTCAATGTGACCAGGAGGTCACAAAGTTCAAGCCTTGGAAACAACCTCCGGCAGAAATGCAAGGTAAAACTGCGTACAGTACACCCTTATGGTGGGGCCCTTCTCCGGACTTTGCACATAGCGGGAGCTTTAGTGCACCGAACTGTCCTTTTTTTTTTTTTTTAATATATAATCATATGTTCGAACCAGTGTGCACGTATCTCAACTAATTTCACGTGAAAAGAAATCATCTACTTATATTTTTTTTTTTTTTTTATCTCTACTGAAAATTAAACCTGAAATCTCATAGTGCTTAATCACCTCATTAACCAATAACCAATAGGACACACAATCTTGAATGCATATTCAACTATGATTTAGAAGGGTGATGGGGCATTTTTTGAATTTAACCTCCCCACCCCCACCCTCCCCTCCATCCACCCAACCACCAAACTAGAAGACAATATTTATGGGTGTTCAGTGTTATATGGAAGACAGCTGATATTGGAAAATGAATGGTGGTTCAGCCCATCAAATGGATTTCAGGAATATATCAAAGAGGCTCACATGGGATGCTTCTCCCAGTCAACAAAATTTTTTGGCATAAATATTATTCTACGTATGGTCAAGTAAATAATCCTTTTATTTTCTAAAATAAAACTCTACCTCTTTTGAGATAGTGGTATGGACTGCGTACACTCTACCCTCCTCAGGCTTCACTATGTGAGAATATACTGGATTTGTTGTTGTATTTTCTAAAAAAAACAGTATTTTCTATATATTTTTAGCGAAAAGTTGAGCATTGATTTGAAACGTCTATATTTATCAAGACTCATAAAAACTTACAATATTAAGTAAAAAGCTTTACTTGTAGTGCTTGCTAATTAGTAATCATAATGATAAGTAGAAGTTCGAAGAGTAAAGGTGTCGAGTTCACTCAAGAATTATCAATAGGGTACTTATGTTTGAGAATGTTCACAAACACTAAACATGGTTTTGAATTTAAACAAAGAGAGGACAAAAAGGGAAAAAAATGATTCTAACATAGCATAGCAGCCCAAGAAAGTACAAAAAATAATCATATCTTCAATTTTAACTGGTGTATAATTTATGTATAGCCAATATGTATACAATATACACTAAGAGTGTGTTTGGTACGAAGAAGAACATTTTTTTTGAAAAAATAAGTAATTTTTGAACGGTTACTTAGAATGTCACTAATTCTACTTCTAGTATGAAAGTCATTTTCATCATTTTAAGATATTTGTTCTCCTAAAAAAAGTGTTCTCCAGAATATTTTGACCAATCAAACATGATAAAACTAGAAAAATATCCTCAACACCAAACACATCTAGATTATACACATATTGTATACTTATTATACACCGAATATACATCAACCACGTACAAAAAGTTAACGTTAGGTGAGTGATATTTTTAGCCCCTAAGGTGAGTGATATTTTTAGCCCCTAACTTAAAATGTTCCATGTTAGGCCTGAGACTTTCATTTTCTGTTTTTCGTTTGCTCTTCTTGTTTGTTTTTTTCCCCATAAAAAAGATTGGGTTATAAGCTGTATAAACAAATGGCAAAGAAGGAAAGATTCAATTTTAAGCATATCTCAATATTTTGCAAGTAACAAACAAAACGTCATTTGAACATATTTTTTAAAATTATCTTCTTATATATATATATATATAGTTAAATGTCTTTCTCACATTTGCACGCATGAAAAATCCAAACTAGAGGTACAACACATTTGATGACTCTTTTGGTTTTACTCTTATGTACATATTTTGAGTCAACCGGTTAGGTAAAAAAAAAGTTAATAGCAAAATGAGGGAAATTACAATTAACATGGATTATTATGGATGGTTACGAACAAAGACTAACAACCAAATAAGGACACGTAATTTAATCTATTAGGTGTTTAAATTAATAATTAATTAATATATATTCTCCAGTAAACACTAAACACTTTTTTATTATTACTTAGACAATTAAATTTGACCCTTTCTTAATCATGGCCGACCTCCCACCCACCGATTTTGACTGCAATAATATTTGGTAAACAGGATTCAAATTTGAAGTAATAAAATTATTTAATCGTCATATACAAATTAAGTGACAACTTTATTGAATCTTGTTTTGTTTTATTAGTTGTAAGAAATTGTCTTTGATTATTTGATCCTTGTAGATTTAATTTGAGATAATGAAAGTTAATAAATTGTGTGATTCAAAGTTACAACACTTATTTGTAATCCCACTGTTCGTTTTTACTCGTCTCATTAAACTTACACTTCCATTAAAAAAATATGACATGGCTAGTATTCCCATCAAATTATGTTTATTATTGATTGTGTTTTGAAATTAATTTGAAGAAAAAATAACTAATGTTAGGGGTAAAATAAAAATATTTTTCTCTTCCTGTTTTATGGAATTCTTTGGAAACATCGCAGTCGTTATCCTTTAGGTGTGTATTGGATAATCTAACTTCTATGCAATAGCTTGTAAATCACACATGAAATGTAAATTACATTAAACAAGCCTGGTGCGATGAACTCGACTAAAAAGATGCTTGCAGGGAAATTGATTCATGAACTTCATTATGAAAATATCACCTGCTACGTTAACTCAATAGTAATTTCTTATAATAGCAAAATCATTCACGTGAATGTAATATTCCTTGTACACGAGCAAGAAATCAAAGGGTTTGTCTTTTGAACTTGTTAATTTATTTTATGCTTATTCAATAATCAATCTACTTCCTCAAAGTCCATGGTCCGACTTTGAATTTAATCTAACTTATCTAATTAATAAGAATACTAAATCAACGCCACAAATTCTTTTACATATTAATTTGTCTTAAAGGGTCTACATTAATTTTAAATTACTCTACTCGAAGCTTTCAATTCTTCCAAAACTTGAAGCTACATCTAAAAAGTGCAATCAGTAAAATTCGCGTTTGGAAAAATTAAAGAATGAATCAGATCATGACATGTGGCTATATGTTGATATCGAAAAAGACTCTGGATCATTCTCGTTTTGACTCAGAAAAATCCTGAGAGTTGTAACCCTAGTGAGACTTGGATCGATGCAAACAAGGCTGTCCCGTAGCCAGGTAGTCTGAGAAGGACTCGATCATATTGACCTTCGAGCAGATCAACAATCAACCTCGAGCCTAGCATCAACCTATCCCCCAACCAGCCTTGAGTTGGCCAACATGAGAATTTAGGCACATTCCACTTGATAGAATTTTCAGTGCTAGACTAGTCATGTGCAGTTTTTTCACATTGACACGATGGATCGACTATTTGACCTATAAAAGAGTCCTCTCAAAAAAATAAAAAGGCAAAGGCATCGAAAAATTCCAAAACTATCCTTAGAATTTCCTTGGGAGAAGGCGATTTAATTTCAACCTTCTCTCCACTTATATTTTAATATTCCTTTGTGTAATAGGTACCCTTGTTTTCAGTAACGATAGCTTCAAATGATTTAATTTAAAGGAAATGAGCTCGATTGATTTTAATATATTTGTGTTTCTTCTCTTTTCACAAATTTTACTATTAACAATAATGACAATATGTGGAAAACTTTTCAAATGATGGATTAATCTGTTATGTGACGTTGCATGCTTGTGCATTGACTTCATAGAAAATCTTTTTAAGAAAACAATTTTGAACTGATTTATAATTAATCGAATAGTAATCGATATTTAATTGGGTGAAAATTACAAGCTCACACGTAGAAAACGGTAGATATCAAAGAATACGGTGTTAATATTAAAAAAATTAAAGATTTGGTGCATTATCATGAATAGTTAAATTCAAGATTAAAATTTGAAGGTTCAACTTCCATTCTTGTGGGCATAGTGCACAAATAGTCGATCCCTATTTAAAGAGCAGTCGAAATTTATAGGGTTTTTAAAATTCTAACCGTCTCAAAATCAGCTTCACACATATGAGTCTAAAGTCTTTAAATGAGTATGAGACCTTCGGATTTGAAATTGAGGTTTGTCGAAAGTAACTTTAGAATTGAGAATAAAGATTGAATTCTAACTTGAGATCTAAAGTAGAGCTTTGGTGGAATTTAAGTACTCAGAATATTTGAATTTGAAATTTAATTTTAGAACTTTAGAGGTTCGGATATAAAGTTAGGCTTTTACAGAGAACTTCGGTCCTGAGGATCTGAAGCAGGAGGAGGAACAAGTCATCTACTTTTCAAAAAGAAAGTTGAATGCTTTTTTTAAAAGAAGTGTTACAAGCGATATTTGGTATTATGTCTATGATACTTGTTATTGAATTCATTACATTTTAATTTATTTTTTAGTGATTTTTCACAAATATATCTCTATAAATATTAAAATTAATATTAACTCTATGCATGCTACATCATTCATTGCTACTAATTTTAATAGTTTACAAAATAAAATGAGAATGGAAATTTCAATATACCAAACTTAGGCAATTTTTAAAAGAATAAACACAATAAGAGAGAAAGAAAGACTTACAAAAAAAAAAGTAAACAAAATCACAAAATGTACGTGATAATTGAATCCTCCACCTCAATTATAGAGTGCAATCAATACATACATACATATATATATATATATATACATACATACATATATATATATATATATATATACATACATACATATATATATATACATACATATGTATATATATATATATACATATACATATGTATATATATATATATATGTATATATATATACATAGGACTCTTTGAATATCGATTGCAGACGTACATAAATTATTTTGAAGACATATATTATTGTTACGCTCCTGTATATGGTCTAAGAAATGTAGCCTAATAAGTGCATTTCGCCGTATTTAAAAGCTTGAGATGTAATTAGAAAAGAATTCAAAATTGATTAATTATTTATCGTCTTTCAGATCATGATCATTGACTGTAACACCCCGTATTCAAGTACGTGTATTAGCGTATTCAAGTACGTGTATTGGTCTTATTTATATGGAATTAATTTTTTTTATTTTATTCATACCGAAATTTTCCCGTCGATGGTTCCATGCGAAGGTTATTGAATAAGCTTTCCAACGATATAAAGATTTTAAAAAACGGATAGGTTTCGGATATAATCGAGCACGTTCGAAACTATAAAACAGTGGCCGGGATATTTGGGAATAGTAAATGTGCAGGAAA
>NC_061112.1:123411695-123555195 GCF_002878395.1 Capsicum annuum | reverse complement strand
CAACTTTAACTTCAACTTCAACTCCAACTTCAAAAAATTATGATTTTCATGTTCAAATGGAACCTTAATTTTGTTGTTTTTTTGCTTCTAGTTGATACTAAGAGGACTCAATCAAAATTCCAATTGGTGAAAGTATCCTTAGAGACTATTTTTGACACATGCTATGAGAATTTTGAAATATTTTTCCGAATTTTCAATACTGTTGATCACCAAATTTCGTTATGACATTTTACATTGAAATTTCAAAATAATACTTCTTTCATTTATTTTTATTTGTTCATTAATTTATTTTAGAATGTCCAATGATATTTATCCAATTTATAAAATCAATAAATAATATACCTATTTTACTCATTTACCTTATGCATTAAATATATTTCATTATCTAATATATTTTTTAAATCATTAAATTTATTATATTCAAAGAATAATATGGTAAAATTATTCCTACAATCACTTACTGTTTCTTAATTCACGTGTCAATAGGAAAGTGGACAAGTAAAAGCCAACGCAGAGAATATTAGATTGAACTTTCTCTAATTTTTCAAATTGGATTATTTATTTCGAGTGAAAAACGAGTACACGAGATGAAGTAAATTCATAAGAAATTGAAATGAAACACTAAAAAATGACCCTACAATTTGTTTATTTCTCTAAATCCCTGCAATATAATACTAGTGAGCTAGCAAATCACAGACAAAGAGAATTAAATGCAACAATTTTTAATAGATCCCACTGCAAGTGAGACAGAAAAACTTTTAAATCTGTTTATTTTTAAAAGTATATTTTTGAGGAGTAATTTGACTAATCAATTTTAAAATTAATTTTATCAATAGCGATTTACGTTTGGTCGAATGTCCAAATATAAACTTCCTTTTATTTCAAAATAGTTAGTCCTTACTGACTTAACACTCTTCTTAAAAAAATATTTATAAGAAGCTTATTTTACTAAATTAATCTTTTTACTTATATTTTGAAAATATAACTTTAAGTATATACATATGATTAATACTAAAAAAACATAATAAAATTCAATTGATTTCATGAATATGAAAAATAAATATTTTTTTAAAAAAGAGTCAATTATTTTGAAACGAATGAAGTACTTATAAAGAAAAACTACTACTAACATTAAAAAACATTTTTTATTCTTTTCGAAAAAATTAATCAAATATTTTCACTTTCTAAACTAAACAGTACTCTTTTTTTTTTTTTTTATCCAAAAAAACTTTTAGCTTCTTAAAACTTAATCAAACAGCTTATAAGAACGATATCTTTACCCCCCACCCCCAAAACAAAAGGAAGAAGTTAAAAAAGCAAGTCATTACTATAATGAAAAATCCCAATGACTTACTTTCTCCGTTTTATTTTAGTTAACTTTTATTGACTTAGTACTATCTCTAAGAAAATATTTAATAAAAATTTATTTTATTAAAATAATTCTATTAATTATGTATTAAAAATATAAATTTAAATATATATATTTTATATAGTTATTTAATGATAGCAGTAATATTGAAAAAATATAATAAACTTCTCTTGATTTTAGAATTTAAACAACTAAAATAAAAAGAAAATTAATAAGAAAGTCAACTAATATGAAATGAAGGGAGTAAAAAAAAAACTCGTAAAAGAATTAGGAAATAAAAAGAGAAGAAAAGATAAAAAAGGAAAAAGAGAAAAAAAATGCTGGAGAAAAGACAGATGAGAAAGTCAAAACAACCATAAAGATATGCACATCTCAAAGTGATCCAAAAGCTTAGGTTGTTGAGAACTATTTAATGGTGTATTAGAGCACACATGTAATAATAAAAAAAATACACACACTCTTGAGAACCCTATGCCAATATTGATTCCTCTCACTAGGCACCAAAAGCAAAAAAAAATAAAAAATTACAGCTACCTGCATTCATCTTTAATTGTTTATGATACTAAAGATAATTATTTAATTTTATTTGTCAAGTTAAAAAAATAAAAAATAATTTATCATTTTATAACTATTTATCCTGATTCATTTTCCAACATTAAATGACTCTAATTAATAGAAATGATATAGTAATATTATTTTTTTATTTGTTATTCTTTAAGAAGTTTGCAAAGTTAAACATGAACAAATAAGATGCACGGAAGGAGTTAACATTTATTTATTTTTATTAGCTTTCGATTAATCATGAATTTTTAAATTGAAACTCAGAATTTTGATTTTTAAAATTATAATTTTTTAAACTCGAAATAGTATTTGAAATGCATTTACTTAAAAAGAATATAATATTTTATGAATGAAAATGAGATTTACCAATTTTTTGGACATGAAATTTTCTTTATTACCAAATGGTAAATGCAGTATACTTCCATAATTTGGATATTTTGGAACCTTTTGTTTAGTCAAAGCCTCCTAAAAAAACGCCAAACTATTGAATTGTATATTTCCTTTGTATATTCCAAAAGACTGCCAAATTAAAGAATAGAATAATCTTTTTTGTGCCTTTTTTCCATGCTTTACAGTTCTAATGGGCCCTAAAAAGGTCTAATCTCCTTTTTTGGTCAACTCTTGAATTAATTGTGTGATGAGAATACACACTTTTAACCTTTTCTTAGCATTTATAATAAAAAGAGAAAACAGAGAAAAAGAAATATGTACTATAGTCATTAAAAACTACCAGGACCAATCAGAAATTAATACTGCAAAGGTGAAGTGAAAATAACTCCTCACAACACATTTTCTTTTCTCAAGAAAGAATTTCAAATCTACATTTTTCAATCTTTTTTAACACAGAGATACTCTTGATTTTATACTAATTTTTAAACAAACCAGACTTTGTCAGTTTCTGTTGCTAACAAAAAATAAAATTACCCACTTTTGATTGATAATAATTAGATCAAAATAAGTCAAACCTTAAAAGCTAAGCCATTACAATTACTACAAAAACTTATCCAAGTAAGAAATTCTCACTTCCTTTTTTAGTTCAACATATTCATTATGAATGCCACTGAATATAAATTTTCAAGAATACACATAATTTTTTTTTAAACATACAAATGAGAATACACACACAAAAAATAATTAACTTAGATTAAAAATAATTAATTGAGACACTTTATTAAAAATTGAAGTGTTTATTGAAACATGAATTAATTTGATTTTTAAGTAAAATATCCTAACAAATTTAAAAAACTAACAGATCAGCTCCACTTAAAGTACCCATGCTTCATTGCTTGACATAATCATAGCAAGCTCCACAAAAACACATAAAAAAACATTTAATCTAGTTCAACATGGTTAATTTTTTAATTTATTTTCCTTACTCTAATAATAGTACTTTGTTGCAATTAGTAAATGCCTAATCATTTCACTAATTTTTTTAATACTTTTTGTTACTGACTTATCCTTAACATGACCAAGGATTTTTTTCTTCAATTAACACCTTTTAGAAAACAACTTGTAGAACTTACGTTAATTTAACTTCATTATTTATGGTTACTCATATTCTTATCCATTTCAGAACATTTTTTTTATCATGTTTAGAAATTATTATTGCTCTTAATTAGGTATCCAATTTGTGTTTTGAAGTTCAATAGGATGAATTTGATAAAAGTTAGTAATATTTGCTCTCTCTCCATTTTCATTTTTTGACCTACTTTCCCTTCCAGAAAATAATTCTTCCCTTTTTAACAACTTTTATATGACATGTTTACTACTAGATTAATATATATTTGACTTAAAAATTTAAAAGTTTACTTTTTACAAAAATTGTATCATGTCAAAATAAGCCACACAAATTAAAATAAATGGAGTAAGTATATATGAATAAATATTCTCTCAATGACCTATTTTGACTGATACCTATTTTAAGAAAGTAAATAGTAAGATTTTAAAATTTTATGGTCTTAAATTATAATTATGTTAAATATGTCAAAATATTATTTAATTTTATAATCTCATATATATTATGTAAAAAATTAAAATGAAAACTACACTAATTTCTTTTTTACAACAAATTAAAAAAATAATTGATTCGTTTTTAAGTAATAGATAGTAATAAAAGAAATAAAGAGGAGAAACGAATGGACAGAATTTTAGAATTTGGATAATATAATCCGTCAAAGCTAAGGTTCCAGCATTTTCATGGCGGCTTCATTGAAATTCCTAAAAAACATGAAATAGTAAAATACCAAAAAACTAAAAAAAAGAAAAAAAATAATTGAAAAAAAAAGATATTGAAAAAAGGAAAGAAATTGTCAACACACAATTGTTATAATTACCCAGTGAAAAGCACCGTTCTTATTTCTTCCCCTTCTAGCTTTTTCTTTGCTTTCTTCTTCTTCAACGCGGATTCACTACTATACATACAATATAAGTACCTTTTTTTTTTTTCCCCTTTTGTACAAATAATAAATACCCATTCTGTTCTTTGTCTTAAATTTAGACCTTTCTTGATTAACTTTTTTCCATGAAACTTAGATAAAGGTAGAATCTTGAAGGTGTGTTTATAGGAATATCACTAAAATATTGCACAAAATAAGATCAAGAAAGCAATTTTCTGTGTGAAAAAAGAAAAGGGGTTGGAGAATCTTGAATTAATTTTCAAGATTTTGGGTGTTGGAAATTGATGGCATCTGCTGCAATTTTCTCATCGTTAAGGAGACAAAGGTCTCCATCACTGGAAGCATTCTTGGCGCCTGTGGATCTGACAGATGTTGGGTTGTTGAGAACTTTAACGGCGTTATCTTCGGAGCTGATTTCTGCATATTCAGTTAAAAAGGGGGTGCCTTTTTATCAGAGGAAGAATTGTAAGTCTTTGTTAAGGAAAATTCATGTGTTTTGTGTTTTGTTGGAATGTCTTCTTGAGAATAGTAACAGTAAGAGAAGTACTAGGGGTTCTTCAGATTTGCCCTTTACTGCTTTTTTGTGTTTCAAGGAGTTGTATTTATTGCTTTATCGGTCGAAAATCTTGCTTGATTATTGTTCCCACTCTAGTAAGTTGTGGTTGTTGCTTCAAAATCATTCGATTTCTGGTCATTTTCATGATTTGAATCGAGAAATCTCGACCCTTTTGGATGTTTTTCCCTTGAAGGGATTGAGTTTACCTGAAGATGTTAGGGAACAGGTTGAGTTGTTGAAGAAACAAGCAAGAAAATCTAAATTGTTTGTTGATAAACATGATGAGCTACTGAGGTTGAAGCTGTTCTCTTTCTTGAATGAGTTTGAGAATGGAGGTCTTCCTGATTCTGCTCAGTTGTACTCTTTTTTTGTGGAAAAATTGGGGATTTGTAATCCCAGGAGTTGCAGGGTTGAGATTGAGTTTTTGGAGGAGCAGATTGTGAACTATGAAGGAGATATTGAGCCCACGGCCTCGGTGCTCAATGGGTTTGTGGCGTTGATGCGATACTGCAGGTTTTTGCTATTTGGCTTTGAAGAGGATGATATTGGATTGAGATTTGGTAAGCATAAGAAGCCGAAGAAAGGGCTGATTAGTCGAGAGATTGCAGAGACATTCATTTCTGTACCAAAGGATTTCTGTTGTCCGATATCGTTGGATTTGATGAGGGATCCAGTGATTGTGGCAACAGGGCAGACGTACGATCGAGCTTCCATATCGAGGTGGATGGAGGAGGGTCATTGTACTTGCCCAAAGACAGGGCAGCTGCTTGATCATACCCGGCTTGTGCCAAACAGGGCGCTTAGGAATTTGATTGTGCAGTGGTGTGCTGCTCATAAAATTCCCTATGACCCTCTGGAGGGCGGGGATCCATGTGTTGAAATTTTTGCAGCTGCTTCACCTAGCAAGGCTGCATTAGCAGCTAATAAGGCCACGGCAGTTCTTCTCATTAAGCAGCTAGAGAATGGAACACAGATTGCGAAAACTGTTGCTGCTCGGGAGATAAGACTTCTAGCTAAAACTGCCAAGGAAAACCGTGCTTACATAGCTGAGGCTGGGGCAATCCCACATTTGAAGAATTTGCTTTCGTCTTCAGATGCTGTGGCCCAAGAAAATTCCGTCACTGCAATGCTTAACTTATCGATTTTTGATAAGAATAAAGGCCGAATTATGGATGAAGTAGGGTGTCTGTCGTTGATAGTTGGAGTTTTGAGATTCGGGCACACCACAGAGGCACGGGAAAATGCTGCAGCAACATTGTTCAGTCTGTCTGCTGTTCATGACTACAAGAAGAAAATAGCAAAAGAAGATGGGGCTGTCGAAGCCTTGGCTGCTCTGTTGCGAGAAGGTTCTCCCAGAGGGAAGAAGGATGCGGTAACTGCTCTCTTTAATTTATCTACCCACACAGATAATTGTGCGAGGATGATAGAGTCGGGAGCTGTTTCTGCTCTAGTTGGAGCTTTGGGAAGTGAAGGTGTTGCTGAAGAAGCTGCTGGTGCATTGGCACTGGTTGTTAGGCAGCCAATCGGTGCTACAGCTGTTGGCAATGAGGAAGTAGCAGTAGCAGGGCTCATTGGGATGATGCGATGTGGGACACCTAGAGGGAAAGAGAATGCAGTTGCTGCGTTGCTTGAATTATGCCGTGGTGGTGGAGCAGCTGCTACTGAGAGGGTCCTGAAGGCTCCGGCATTAGCAAGTTTACTTCAGACATTGCTCTTTACAGGAACAAAGCGCGCAAGGAGGAAAGCAGCATCACTTGCAAGAGTATTCCAACGGTGCGAGCATGCATCAATGCATTATGGCGGGTTAGGTGTAGGATATGCATACGCTGGAAACTCAGCTGCAGCTAGGGATTCAACTTTTGCTGGTGATGTCTCGGTGTCCATGTCCATTTCAGTACCGGTATTATAGGGGGGTATTACCACTGTTCTTATCACCATTCATATTTTGTTCTTAGTTTTTGCCTTGTAATATCCAAAAAATTCTTTCATTGAAATATAAACACGACAAAGGAAAAGAAACATCATAGGAATACCACAAAATTTATGTGTTCTTAGCATCTGGCAGAATAATGCGTTACAAGTCTCTTCGCGCGTTTGTTTGCTTATCGGGGATGTTAGATTAAGGCTGGTTGAATCAAACTTGTGGGAGTACAATACAAGTCTAGAAATTGCAGTCTTGGCATATTGTCTCAACTCCTAGGTACATTTGCAGAAACAAGGTGCAAAATCACTCTGGTGAGGTCCTAAAATTCATTCTGGAAAACAGATTTTCGATTTACTATTTTATTTTCTTCTAAACATTTGAGGATCAATGAACCAACTCAACTTTGTTTGCAAGGTATCAATATGTTAAGTGAAATGGTCCGCTGAACATGATAAAGATGTTTCTCCAACTTGATAAAACTGAAACAAACCTTTGTAACCGAGTGAGATATTGAGTTTGTTACATTGTAACTTTCAAATGTAGAGATTCTTACCAATTACTACTAAACTAATAAGAATCGTAGTCAGTAGATGGAAACCTTCCTTTGTAGTTTTCTTTGTTCAATGGTTTGGTATGTAAGCAGATAACATATGACTTTGCTTATGCAAACATATAGTGGTGTTCAAGTTCGATTCAACTCTCTAAGGATATCAATGTTGACTTTGAATAAATCCACTAGGAAAAGGGGGGAAAATGAGTGAACAAGAAAAAAAAAACAAGTGATAGCTGTCAATGAGGTGGATTAAAACATGACATATTTGGAATTTGAAGTACATTGGGTTCTTGCGACAGTCCTCAAGTTAATACAACAATGAGGAGAGGAGTAGTAGTCACGTTTTATTCATGGTACACTTGAACTTTGAGTCGTCTTAAGTATCTTCAAACTTGTTGTTTTAGTACATCATGTGACCCATTTTAGCCTACGCGGCAAAATGTGTAATTTCAAACTCAATCACGCGCGTGATGGAGTTAATTTTCTGCCAAATAAGCAATAAAAAACGAAAAATCTCATTTTTCTTTAATTTTTTTAAAAACTTTAAAGCCTCCTCTATGTTCTCTTCCTATTTATTATCCCTCTTCCTCCATCACTTTCAAACTGTGTAAAAAAAATAAAAATTCTTTCAATTGCTTCTATTTTACCTACTTAAATTAGGGGTGTGCATCGATCGGTTCCGTTCGATTTTTATATTATCGATTCAGTTTATCAATTTTCGATCTTTAAACATGCTAAATCAATAACCAAACTAATAAGATATTTTCTTATCGGTTTCCGATTTATCGATTTTTAATCCTTAACGATTCAATTTTTTATTTAACCGATATGAAAATACTCATAAAATAGAAAAAACAGTAACTAACATGAAAAGAAACCGAGTCTTAGTTGCAACCAAAATCCTACTTTTATATATATATATATATATGTGTGTGTGTGTGTAAAATAATAATTTAGTATAATCTTATTGGGTTATCGGTATACCCAATAACCCAATAAAAAAATCAAAATTGAATTAATAATCCAATATTTTTCTTTTATAGAATCATTAACCCAATAACGATAAATTAATAACATTTTTATGGGTTCAATTTTTGTACATTCTAACTTAAATTGCGACTTCTTACTCCATTAATTATAATAGAAAACGTATTTGTGCATGTGAATCTCCTCAAAATTCTAATCGAAATAGTAATCAGAAACTACTATGAAACATTAATCGGAAAAAACAATCTCATATTTTTAACACAAAAACTATATTTTTTTTAGATAATAGCTTACTTGGTCGACGAAAATTCAGCATTTCACTATTTTGGAGTAGAGGAAAACTCAAAAATATAATTTTTTTTAGAGAGAAATCGGATAATTAAGGGTAGAAGTGGGTTATTTTTTTATATAGGATAAATATGAGAAAAGTGAATGATATTTATTCACGTGTACAGACACATAAGCAATTTTTTTCACGTGTACGCGCGTGTTTTACACATTATAATCTATGGGCCAAAAAGAATCATGCTCAAAATTCAGGTGTATCATGAATAGAACGAGGCAGCTGTAGAGGTTCTCTAATGAGCAGATTAGTATTTTAATATTTATTGAATATCTTAATACATATATATAGGGTTACCCATAGCTTGTGCTCTCAATCTGCCAGTTACAAAATCATCTGGTGCCTATACTTCTGACTGATAACCGGTGGCGTAGTCACATGTATGGAAGGATGGATAGTGGAACATTTTTTATCAAAAAATTATAATGTATATTAAAAATTATATACAGGTCAAATTTTTATTTTTTTACATTTATATATTAAATCTTGATCATTCTTAACAAAATTTTTGAATGCACCACTACATATAATAGCTACCTCGAGAAATAGTAATATATACGCAAATTGATTCACACATCATCATCGTAATAAATAAAAAAAAGAAAGAGAGACAGAGATAGGTGTTACGGAAAACCTGCAAATGGTTGAAAAACAATGCAAAATTTCCATGGTAGAAATGATGGCTTTGCGCACCAAAATGTTCCTTGAGAAATAATTGAGACCAGCCATTCTTGATTCTTCTTTTGAGTTGTTTTCCAATACCTATTTCTTTATATTTTTATCTTTAACATTTTTTTAATCACAAGGCAACAAACTTTGGTTAGATGATGAAACCCATTATATATCCCATTGTAATTATCTCTTAATTTATTTTGGATACGTTGACCTATCATTATCTTCTTATATTTGGGCCAAAAAAGCAGCCTCTCCTTTTAAAGAAACAACAATAAAATTCTGAGTTGATGGCATAGAAATGATGTCTTAGGCTTCTAGTGGTGTGTGATTAATTTCATTATATGTTGTGCACTTTTTTGCATTGTGGGGTTTAACAGGATCTTCTAAGTTGCCAAATAATTGATTAATGTTTGATCTTTGATCTATGTAAAAAAGAAAAAGCCATAAAAATGTGTGAGGGGAAGAGGAGGAAAAAGGAAACTAAAGTTGTGCTTTACCTTTTTTTTTTTTTTTTTTTTTTTAAAAACCCTGGCTGTAACAAAGAAACACTCTTCTAACAATTTTATGTTCCAATCAATTTTGGAATGAGTTACAAAAAAAAATAAATGAAAGTGAATATTATAATTCATTCATTTACGTTTTAGATTTTTGAAAGACAGATAATATTTTTATTTTAAATTATTCATGAACCCATTGACTATTACTTAATTAATACTCATATTTTAAATGAAACTTTTATTCTATAAATAGTGTTTTTTTTGTTTGAAAAGACAATCATTCAAAAAAAAACAGTATCTCCTTGAAAAACATTTGAGAGACGATGATCAAATAGTAAAATCACCAAGCAACATTCTTGAATGCTACTTGTTTTGTGGCTTAGTTAAATCTCGAAGATAGAGTTGTTACTAGTTCTTCCGTTTGGTCGTGGGACAGACTACAACTATCTCCAAGAAGCGTATGATCGTGCCTCTAAGCCAAGCAAGTTTTATTTTAAATTTGTTGTATAATTATCATTATTATTCTAACAATAAAAGCGTAACATGTGATGTGTGGATTAGGTGTACGTCACGAGTTTAAACTCTGTGTTGTATTTACATTGAAGAAGGATAGAGAGGGGTTCATTCCACTGAATTTCGAACCGTTCCCCAATTGAAAAATGACACTCAGATTTATTATAATAAAAGAAGTTCCTTGTTGAAAATCAATGAGGAGAAAAAAAGGAAAAGTCACGTTATAGAAGAAGGAATATTCAACTTTTTAACAGTCATTCCTAGTTCAAATTTTCATGCCATACTTTTCCATATGTGCTGAATGTTGGGTCTAATAACACTTAGGAATAACAATCCAATTCTATATATCACGATTTGTCTTCTACTTTGAAAATTGATACTCAATAGTAGCTACAGTCAAAGATTACAGCTAAGAAAATATCATCTTACAAACAAATGCCTTTCTTTTATGACTTTCCTAACGTATGTTGTTGTTTTAAGTTGGAATTTCCATACTTCATTTGCCTCTTCTGCTACTGTTGTACATTCCAACTTCTTTTCATTTTTGAATGTTCTCAAGTTAAGGTCTTTGCTTATTGCTGAAGGAATCAGTAAGTCATTCATGAGAAAATCTTTCACTTCAGGTGTGGTGCGTGAATTGAAGGAAGTAATAAGAATCATCCTTTCTCTTTCAAGCACAAAGAGTAGTTCGACAATAGAGATGACACAATATATGGACATGGAACCTAACCTAGCTATGGTTATTTAAATCCTTAACTGAGGGGTTTTATAAAATAGTGAACAGGAGCATTGTCACATACGAACCTGATCCATGTGATAAAAAACATTTTTTGGAGAACCAACCAATCCAACCTCAACACTGACTCCGCGCCAAACTTACTGCAGTATCACTGATCACTATCAAAACTCGAATAAGCCTTCTTCGTTCTTGTTGTTCAATTTTATCAGTAAGTTAAGAACCCGAGTGTAAAATGTCACACTGGTATACACAAGATCAGTTCATCTTGACAGCTGATGGGAAATATTCAATTTTACTAAGGGCTTGCAGTGCATGATAGATTGCTTACAAAGGTTAGATTGGAGCACCTTCATATGCATGTAGATGATGTTCACTGCTGCCTATGTCAACAGTCATGTGTGGAAACTAGCAGACACTAATTTGTTGATTGTGACTTCGCTAAATCAGCGAGAGCTGGAGTAGAACGTTGGTTAAATATTACTTTGCCTGCTGCAGACTTGAAGAGTACTTTGACAGTGATCAACAGGAAGCGCTGGAGGAAGTTTAAGAAACAAGTAGTCGCAGCTCTATGGGGTGCTATGCTGTATTATGTTTGGAAAGCTCGGAATTGGAAACGGTTTAGAGTTATACAGCTACAAAGTACAGATATAGTAGGGCAACTTACTAGTGAGATTGTTGATAGGATAGAGCATCTTCAACATACAAAGAGAGCTATTAGAAGTAGAGTTTTTTGGCAGACATTTTTGTAAGTAGAGTGTTTTGAGTTCTCAGGGGGCCTAATTGATCATAGCAACCTTCCTAGAAGGGGGTTACGAGATTGGGTGCCTTTAGTTTGTAAGTTCTTGTTTGTTTAATGGTAATTTTTACATTCGTTGCCAAAAAAAAACTATGGTAAAACAAATGTTACTTCCTAAGTCATTTGTTGAGTTCTTTACCAGAAAGTTAGCAAAGCTCCAGTCAACATCAATCCCAGTAAGGAGAAGAAAAGTCCCAATATCAAACATGGACAACTAGGACAAAGGGATAACATTCAACTTAGTTCGAAATTTCAAATGCACTTCTCTTCCATGCAAAGTGAAATTATCCAAATAGAGCATACTAGTCAAATGCAATACTTTGATTTTGCAGCAGTAGGGAAATAACATTTCCAGTCCATATCATTACTGTAATTCCAAAGTTTTCCAAGCACAGAAAAAGGAAAATACAATATCATCTTAAAAGTCATCTTTACCCTATCCAAACAAGTAGTTAAGCAGATGGGAATAGATTCATTTCGATGATCGTCTAAGTCATTGATAAAAATTAAAGATTTTACAGATGAACTATTCATATGTGTAAGAATTTTTTTTCCCTTGAAATATGTTTTTGGTCAAAGAACAGTTTAGTTTTTTTGTAAAAAGGAATCATGGCTTTACCCTTTGTCAAACATTTGTTGAAACTTTTGATCATTGTACTTGTTGAGAACCTTACGCTGTCTCAATTTCCTGATTATCATATGGTGAAAATCCCCACAACCTGGATAAACAATAATGTTTCGGCTATCAATGTAACAAAGCCCTTGACATACCCTTATTACTCATTCAATCAATCTTCTGGACCTTTCATGCGAATTCTGATGCTCAAAGAGATAGATAAGGACATGGGATATGCTTGTGGGTTTGCTTCAAATGGAGAAGATGACTCCTTTGTGCTTTCCATTGGAATTGTACGTCTTCATCAGGACTATGTAGGAGCTCAGCACTGGACTAACCTTGAGCTGGTCTGGTTTGCAAACAGAAACCATCCCATTCGTGAAAACGGAACACTGCAATTGCTGCAAGATGGAGATTTTGTATTAAAAGATGTGGATGGAACTCTTGTGTGGTCTACAAGCACGGCGAATAAGTTCATATCAGGCATTAAGATGATGGAGACTGGAAACCTTGTGCTTCATGACATGTATAATCAGACTGTCTGGCAGTCTTTTGATCATCCAACAGAGGCACTGCTTCCAGGTCAGAAGTTAAGGGCTGGTCAAAGACTTGTTCCTAGATCTTCTTCATCCAATTGGACTGAAGGTAACTACTATCTCTCTGTAACCAATCAAGGCTTGTTTGCATTTTATATATCAGACAAGCCACAGATGTATTTTAAGTTCTTGGTTAGGGGAGAAAGGGATAGCTTTGGTGAAAGTTATGTCAAAGCAGTGAATGGTACTCTTGCCTTGTACATATCCTCAACTGAGCCAAATGAGCCTAATGCTGTGATCTCAAGACCTTCTAGGATGAAATTTTTGAGATATGATTATGATGGACATCTTCGAGCCTACACCGAGGGAAGTGATCAGCCAAATGATCTTTTGACAGATTTCATTGGTTTTTGTGATTACCCCACAGCCTGTGGCAGTATGGAACTTTGCTCAAATGGATTATGTTCTTGTCCGGGTTCATTGAGAAAAAGTAATGATCGACAAAACAATGGATGTGTAGAAATTAGTCCGGTGAAATGTGATGGACCACATTCCCACAGAATGGAGCGTGTTACGGATGTCTATTACTTTAACTATGTCGACATTGATGCAGCAGCTCTGAGAGGTACAGATGAGGAAAGCTGTCAAGACTTGTGCTTGAAGAACTGCGCTTGTAAAGTAGTTCTCTTCCGGTATTTCACTAACTTTTCAAGCGGTGACTGCTATTTACCCTCCCCTGTTCTGTCACTTATAAACGATGAAAAGGAAAGACGTGTCTATGAGTCATCTGCATTCATCAAGTTACCAAATGATGCAGAAAAAAGCAAGTCTACAGCTGCAAGAAGAATTGGCATTATAGCTGGATCAACTGTTGGAACAGTTCTTCTGATAGCATTAACTGCTGGCATCTTCATTGCTTTCAACAGAAAGAAAACATTACAAGAAAATGATGATGATTACTCAGAGGAGATATCTGGCATTCTAAGATTTTCTTATGAACAGCTGAAGATGGCAACTAGGAATTTCCAACAAAGGCTTGGTCACGGAGGTTTCGGCTCAGTTTATGGAGGAGTTCTTCAAGATGGTCAGAGAGTAGCAGTGAAGGTTCTTGATGGTTTTGGCCAGGGGAAGAAAGAATTCTTGGCAGAGATCCAGACCATAGGAAGCATCCATCATGTTAATCTTGTTAGGCTAATTGGAGTTTGTGCTGAGAAAGAGCACAAGCTATTAGTTTATGATTTCATGAGTAATGGATCATTGGATAAATGGATTTTTGGCACAACCTCTACTCAATTTACCCTTGATTGGCAAATAAGAAGAAGAATCATCCATGATATAGCAAAAGGATTGGCTTATCTTCATGAAGAATGTATGCAAAGAATAGTCCACTTAGATGTTAAGCCGCAGAACATTCTGTTGGATGACAATCTTTGTGCAAAAGTATCGGATTTTGGCCTGGCCAAGTTGGTGGATAAAGATCAGAGCAGGATAGTGACCAGAATTAGGGGAACCCCTGGATACTTGGCTCCTGAATGGTTTAGCGCGTTCATCACAGAAAAAGCAGATGTCTACAGCTTTGGAGTTGTTGCAATGGAGATCCTCTGTGGACGCAAGAACTTGGACTATTCACACTCATTGGAACATCCACATCTGCTTAGTTTGTTTATGACAAAAGCTCAAAACAATCAGCTGATCGATATGATCGGAAACTACAGCGATGATCCACAATGCAATACATCAGAAGTCATCCGTATGATGAAGCTTGCTGTCTGGTGCTTACAGAGTGATTTTACTCTGAGGCCTTCCATGTCCATGGTGGTTAAAGTATTAGAGGGGACAATGGACATTGAATCTCACTTAGACTATAATGTTCCAAATTTACAAACAATTGCAACAATCCAAAGAGTGACAGACACCACGTCTACCTTGTTCCCTTCAATTCTTTCAGGACCTAGGTAAGGCTTTTTAAGTGCGATAACGAAGAGAGTTTGAGAATTCCTCTCCTTTATCCTATTTCTTGTCTGATTCCTGTGATCATCGTTATCATGGAGATATATTGGTTTCATTTGTTTATTTTTCTATGACTTAATAAGATCTACAATTGAGATTCATGGTGTAACTTCCAGTGTAAATTCAAAAGAACATTATCGCCTAAGTTCATCTATTATTTTTATTGTTTTCTTGAAACATTAAATGGAAGCTGCTTCAGATTGTCATAACTCACAGAAGTTTTAGAGATAGACTACTGTAAAGATATTGATACTCTAATTAGTTACAATTACGAAGCACAAGAAGTTCCCTTATCTTCCTATATCTACTACAGTTTCTAGATAAAACCATGTTAAATAAAGAACATAACCTTTCGCATCAGCTGTAGTCCATCAGCACCTCTCTTTCTCCTCCCTGCAGGCAAAGTGCAATTCGATTTGATAACAAGATCACATTTTAAATATGTAGTTGAATTCATATTTTTGTATTTGATGGATACATAGAAGCAAAGATCACTATGTCCAACAAAGCACACATTAACATAAAATCGTGAAAGTTTGTTCCAAAAAATACAGCATCATACCATGATGAAGGTACTATGTCGAACAAATGTTAAAGCCTTTTTCTTTTTGGTGTAAGCTTTTTGATTGAGGAATATATATAGTTATTGTTTTAGATCAATAAACAATGAAAGTATTTCTTTTACAGATATTTCACCTCATATCACAACTCACACATGCTTTAGTCTCTAATCTAGCACATATATTTGTTGCTACATTCCAGAAATTTCAGTTGAAAACAGTTGGAACCTTACATTACAACCCTCTTCCACCAGTGAATAGAGTAAATGGGATTGAATGCTGTATAATTTAAGTTCTAACATCAGATCATATTGAATGTAGTAGTAATTTGTCAGTAGTGTACCTGAATTCGAATCATCATCTGTTTAGAGGATGATGACCTTGAAACTAGAATTCTGATAATCTTCAACTTGTGTGTTAAAGATTTCCCTGGCTGAGTTGACGACAAATTCGTTGCATTTCCTTACCTCAATGGACATTAGAGAGCTAATGTCACCGAAACAAGATGGGATTGCCTTAAGACGTTTGCATCCACGCAGTACCAAATGTTCAAGGCTCGGAAAAGCATCATCCTCGATAGTCCATTCGTGAAACCAAACACAATCTACTAGTTTCAAGACCTTGAGTTGTAGGAACTCGTCGTTGCTCACTTCCCATTGCCTTTCTTGAAAGTATACTGCCTTCAGTTTGAGCACCTGAAGATTTTGAAGCAGACCAATGTTTGATAAGTTCCAATGGACCAGGTAAAAGTTGGATACAGTCAAGTTTTTGGTATTAGGCGAGGAGATGCACAAAGAGAGGTGAAGCTCTGGATAAAAAAGATTCCATTCCAAGTGTGGCCGGATAATCTTCAGCGTCTCAAGCCGTGATGGGAACTCCACGACAGGGTACTGATAGCTTCGAGTACCCATAAACATGCATTTTAGTTTCCGAAGATGAGGTGTTTTTCTCAACATCAATTCCACATCCTCAACACAAGAAAAATATGGATAGGAAAGAGTTTCCAAATCATAAAGTTTCGAGGAGGTCTCAGGTAATTCTTGTGCTTTATTTTTAGTGACATAAGTTCTAATTGAAGCGGAAACGTCAAGATGTCTCAATTTAACCAGCTTCCAAAGTGTATTTGGTAAAAACAATGTTCTTTGACTACTTTTTAGTATCAGATATTCAAGGTTCCAAAGATTGGATATGGATGATGGGATTGACTTCTGATCAATTCCTGCAGCAAAGTACCTCAAGTGAACTAGATTCGTTGGCAAAGAATCAATTTCGGCCAACTCCAAATCCAAAACTTTTAGAAACTTAAACCTGTGAAAAATGTGGGAGGCCTGAGCAATTGAAGAATAGTTATGAAAAATTACAGAGCTAACAAGTGAGCAAGATGAACTCCATCTTTCAAGAGTATTCACTCTAGCATAAATGGACATGCGACGTTGAGCTAGTTGCTTGTGTGAGTAACACATGGGATTAATTCTCCCCCTGTTAAACAAAGACATTGAGAAACACATGGGATTAATTTTCAAGTAGAACTTGAATACTTTGATTAATTGAACCAAAAGATAAAATTACTATGACTTTACCATTCAATCCAAAGTAGAAGATTCTCTTCCTTTGCTCTCTCCTTGCAGAAATCATGCAACAGGTCGTGAACGCGGCATGCTTTAATCTTACCACCAAAACTCCTCTTAGCATCCATCACTAGATTTCTAGTGATAAGATTCTCCAAATAACATTCTGCTATATCCTCTGGACTCTTGCCTTCGTAGCCCTTTATAAATCCTTCCGAGGTCCATAACTTTGTTAACTTCGAAACACTGATCATGGTATCCTCTAAAAATGATCCAAAATAAAGAAAGCAACACCTCAGATGATACGGTAAATTCTGGTAACTTTGTTCTATAATGGCCTTTGAGTCACTGTGAATGTGGGAACCTAAATTTGCAGCCACACGTTCCCAGTATTCCTCTTTCTTCTCCATCTCTGAGAGAATACCTGCCACCAAAGCAATTGAAAGAGGCAGCTTGCCACACTTTTTTGCTATTTTTTTCCCGACATTTGTTAGGAGAGGGGGGCAGTGTTCTTCACCAAACACTTTCTTCTTGAGTAACATCCAGCTTTCACCATCGTTAAACATACGAAGCTGAAGGGGTTCACTATGGCATCTACTGTAATTGGCAACTTCATGATCTCTTGTGGTTATAATGATTCTACTTCCATTATTGGCATCCTGGAAACAACCTCTTAAATCATCCCACACACTAGTTTCCCACACATCATCAAGAAGGATAAGATATCTTTTGGGCAATAAGTTTTTTCGGAGGTCATCAGCTAAATCATCTTCTCGCATTTTTCTACGCTGAGAATCCTCACCGGCAGCATCATGTAAGATGGACTTGTCTCTACGTTGATCAGCATCATGTAGGATGGCCAAAACCAAGTCCAGACGCGAATATAACTGAGACACAGAGCACTGTGCACGAATATCAAAGTGAGCGACAACTGACTTGTCAGAATAGAGTCTATAGGCCAAAGTCGTCTTACCTTGTCCAGGCATACCAACTATTGAGATAACATCTCGCGCTTTTGTTCCTTCTGTAAGCCGAGCTCTTAGTTTGGCAATCTCATCCTCAAAACCCACAATTTCATCATTCAAATTTGGGGTCCGGTCCAATTGTGATGACGTATTACCAATGTTAGTATTCATTGTGTCCTGAATCATTGGTATCTCAGCTATGATGAGACTAATCTCCTTCCCGATATCTATAAGCCAACACTCGAGACACCAGTAAGGAATTTCTTTGCTTATACAAGCTGCATCAAGTATGTATTCTACCTCATAAGCTTTGCCGATTAATAGCGTAGCATAATGTTGCCTTTCAAACATACTGTGTCTCTTTTCTGCAACAGCCTCTAGAAAAGGCTGCAAACTCATAAGTTGATTTTGAATTATTTGAAGATGCATCTGGATACGAACTAGTGAATCTGCATAGTGGGCTTGGAACTCAGCCAGTTTGTTTAAAAGGATATCAACATAGCCTAGTCCATGAATCATTGGCAAGTTAGATTGAAATGGCTTGCGAATGATGAAGTAGATGATTGCCTTGATCTGATGAATGTTGCCAGGTAAATCAAGAAGCGCTTGATTCACTTCTCCCGAAGCCATGTCCTCCTCCTCGCTATCATATAATGAGTAAACAAGAAGTCCAGCATCAACTATAAAATTGTTGATGTCTGAAAGATGAAATTCAAGATCTTGTATTGGAATGTGGATGATATTGGCTCTCAAGAGCTTGAGCATCTCCTGGAGGATTTCCATTTGGTCCTTCAAAGCGACTATTCGACTTGGACTACTATTAGTTGATAGCCCCAGCAGATTATGTAGGATAGTATCAATAAAGCTGGCTTCAGAGTCAGCTACATGCTCATTTTTTATGTCGGGGTGCCATCCTGATTGTATTGTCGACTTCAAAGCTTTCAGGACTGCAACATAGATCTCACGGATCCTTGGACGAATAGGCTTAATCTTCATTTGCAAGAAAACCAGTACATTGATTTCACCTAAAGCCAAATCTTTATTTTTGTAGTCACGTCCTGTAAAATACAACCAGACAAGCATTGCTACGTGGCCAGCCACCACCAAAGCGTGAGTGAAGAAAGTGTGTTGGTTCTGAGGCTCATTGCATCGTTCTGACACAAACCGGATAAAACTTCTCAGCATCTTCAACTCCTTTAATACCTCTTGTAGTGAAGGGGCATCATCAATCTTCACTAGATCATGAATATGTGCTGCAACAATATCCATGAAATCTTCTACAAATCTTGGATCAGCAATTTCATCCCTGCTGGCTGAGAGTTGTAATGATGTCTTGTGAAAAGAGTAGTTAGCTCTGATTTCCAGCTTAGTCATCTGAATATCATCTTCCATCTGCTGGACAACTTGAGAAGTATTTGGAGAGGTCAAGTCAAGGGAGGAGAGGGCAACTCTGGAGTTTCTAAGAAGAGCTTGGGCTTTCTGTGTGGCATATTCTGGCATGTCATCACATGCAACTCTTTGGCTCTGCAAGACGAGAAAAGTATCCAGGAATTTCAGCTCCCTCTCAAGGAAAGCGATTCTCTCCTTTGAAACCTTATGTGAAGACATCTCTCTGAGTCTTTTTCTGAGGTGATAATAAGGACTATTGTGAACTCAATGAAGAAGAAGGGTAGTTGAGCTACAAATCATACATTTTCATGTCCTTTTAAAAGGTTTTCTCCCCCTCTTTGGTCTCCTCTTGTTCAGAATTCTATAATCTGGTCTTCTTAAAATATAATAACCTATACAATTATTGAGTTGTAAAACTATTAGCAACTAGGCATAAATTAATCCAATTGCAAGCTAAGCAATTGCTGTCATTTTCCTTTTTCAGCTGTTCCAATAGAACAATTAAAAGTTTGTTACTTATGGTGATTGGTTAATGATGTCAGTGACTTGTTACCAGTAAAAAAGATTTAACTCTTCAAGCACAAAGAGTTCTGTACAAGCTACCTAACCTAGACTATGGTTGTTTAAATCCAAAATTGTGGCTAAATAGAACAATAAACTCATACACCAGCAAGGGAAACTGTGATAAAACAAATGTTTCCTAACTCATTTATTGGAGTGTTTACCAGAGTTGGGTGAAGCCCCGATCATCATCAATGTAAAACTTTGCATCAGCTCAGCCGTACTTCATCGGCATTTTTCTTCTCCTTCATGCAGGCACAGTGCAACTTCGATTTGATTAGACCCCTGACAATTAGTTTTCAGTGACTACCTAAGAAATCAACTCCCTGACCGTGCTATCATCAGGCCGGCAGCCTCAGCAGTTCTACCGTGATTGTGCTGCCTGAGACTCGTGCCGCAATTCAGATCCATATTATTCAAGACAGTCAAAATTAATTTTTTTTAGATGATTGAAGACCTTGAAACCAGATTGACAACAGATTCATTGCATTTCTTTACCTCAATAGACATTAGAGAGCCAATGTCACCGAAACAGGATGGGGCAAAACCAATATTCAAGGCTCGGAAATCGCAGTCCATTCGTGAAACCAAACACAATGTATAGTTTCAAGACCTTGCGAATATCTCAATGAATTGAATCAAGTTTAGGTTATTTCTCTGTTAAGCCCAAAGAATTCTTCAATGTATCATGCCTTGATGATCTTCATGAAACAGCAGACTCATGCACCAGAAAATTGAGTTGTGTTTCTTCAATTTTATCAGTAAGTTCAGAGCCTACTGGAGTGACAAGTATGATAAAACAAGTGTTTGTACCTACATCATCGTTTGGACTACTTTATCAGAGTTACACAAAGTGCGAATCTCAGTTACGTGAAGAAAAGTCCTATGTTTGTTTTGTACACATGGGAAAAAAGGACATAGATTATAGCATTCAACTTAGATCAAAATTCCAAATGTAAATTTATGTAATTGTCTTCCAATGCTAGATGAAATTGTCCACATAAGGCTCACAATTTTCACTGAATAGACTAGTCAAAAGCCCATAGTAGCGTTGCAACTGTCGTAAAATAACATTTCTACTCCTATGGAACAGTAAGCATCAAAGGAAGCAGCTTGAGATGTCATGACTAAGTGAAAGTTTTATAGATAAGCTACAAAATAGATACCGATACTCTAATTAGTTACAATTATGAATCAGTAAAAAGTTCCCAAACCTTCCTACATCCCGTATAGTTTCTTGGTGATATTATATAAACAGAACAGACATTAAATAGTTCCTCGAACAACATATGAACAATCTATATGGAGAACGGGACTTTCACATCAGCTGTAGTTCGTCAGCATTTTTCTTCTGCACCCTGCAGACAAAGTAACAATTTGATTTGAAAAGAAGATCACAATTCTTGATTTGAAAAGTATATCACGATTTAAACAAGTAGTTGGATTCATAGCTTTGTATTTGATGGAAATATGAAAGCAAAGAGAATATACTAGGTCCATAGTTGAAGATAAGCCTCCGCCTCGTCATCCAAACTAGCAGCAGCCTTTGCAATCAAAGCCTCTCCTTCCATAGCAATCTTGCTTTCCACCATCTCCTCAATCTCTATCATAGCCCTGCGATTCAGTTCCTGCTCAGACTCTGCTCCTTCATTTTTAGACTCCGAATCATCTTCAAACAGTTTTACCCAAAACTCACGATTCTTAGCATTTTGAGCAGTTGCTGCTTCTTTCTGTTTGTCATTGGAACTCACGGAGCCACCAGCAGAGTTTGATGTCTGTCCAATCCCATCCTGGACGGAGCCAGCCACGCAATCTGGCCCCTTTCTGGTGTCATTGCTGCTAGAATCTCCTCTGACTTCGGATTTCTCGAGAAGTAACTTCAAGATATTCCTAATATCTGTTTCCTTTCTGCATCCTTGCAAAGTGGGAAAGAAAGCTCTCATGTTTTCTTGACCATCTTTCAAGTTCTGAAGTTCTACCTTCAGATTAATGTGTTCACTCCTCAACTTCTCCAGCTCCTCTTCCAGATTATCAGTCACCGGATCAACACGAGGGCTATGCAAACCTTGTTGTGGCTTGTTCTCCTTGGATAGTTGGATCCTGCTTTTGATATTTTTCAGCCAGTGCTTTTTCCCAGCCCGAAACCATGGATTTGCATACTCACATTTGTAAGAACAGACCTTCTTAAAACGCTGAAAGTTCATTGTTTCTTATCAAATCAAAGTTCCAAATCAAACGAACAAAGCAACTAGCTTCCAACAAATTGAAATCATATTCACAATAACACCAGATGCATACTAATCAGAACGTTAAATTGAAGACCAAAGGATATCATGTTTTAGTGTTTAGAGAATGAGGCCACATAGATGTTAGAGCCAGTTAAAAGGAGGGGTCAGTCTGTAATAGAAGCCTATTTCTAGAAATCAACATAAATGAGGAAATAACATGGGCAAACATATCAGAAACAGAAGAGGAAATTGCACCAACACTGCCATAGATTTGAACTATTAAAGATGAAAAGAAATATTCGAGTCATTAACCAACAGAAACAGGAACACAAAACAGAAAACAATAGCAAAGGAGAAGTCAACAACACACCCAGTATACCCCCACATAGTGGGGGTCTAGGCAGGGTAGAATGTACGCAGTCCATACCACTGCGTCAAAGATAAGGTAGAGAGGTTGTTTCCAATAGACCCCCAGCTCGAGACCAAACAACTTAGGGAAAGACATTATATAAGAACAAGAAACAAAAGGTAGTAACAAAACAACATACAGTAGCAAAAACAAGAATTATCACCAAATAATACTACTAACAATCTACCCGAAACCACAAACAACACCCAAAAACTCCAAGAACAAGAGCAAATGAGAGAATAACATTAAAAAACATATTGGAAACAGAAGAGAATTGCGGTAGCACTGTCAAAGCTGTTGAGCTAATAGAGATGGAAATGAGATTTCGTGAACTTGTCCAACAGAAATGGGAACACGCTAAAAGAGAAGTCAAATTTCAAGAAATCAATACAAATGAGAGAATAACAAAAGTATTGGAAACAGAAGAAGATTGCGGTAAAACTGTCAAAGTACTTGAGCTAATAGAAATAGCAACTCAACAACAGAGAACATACTACAAGAGAAGTAAAAGTTTCATAATGTTACTCACATAGTTGTTGAGCTGGTAAATGAAGCTAGATAAATTGCTATGTTTGAAGTACTTTGGAAGAACTTCAATACAAAACTTGTTCGGATCAGTGATAAGAAAAGTGGTCTTGCTAGAAGTCCAATGTACCAAAGGATCAGTTTCAGGATTATCCACCATTTCATATGTCTTCACCAGAAATGGTGGTGGAGAGTTTCCCCTTAATCCATTGATCCTTGGTCGACCAACACCTCCTCCTCCTCTTCTTCCTCCTCTCTTTCCACCATTTTCTTGATTGATCATCTCCATTCTTGATTGATGATATTATGTTCTTTGAAACCTTTTGAAAGAGTTTGGAAGTGAGTGAAATAATTGATCATGCATGCAAGTGAGTTATATATGTGTGTGAGACATACTAACATATAGTACTATAATATCAAATAATGTTTTCAAGTACAAAATGCAGAAGTTTGCATTGTAATCAAGACCATTGATGTTTTCTTTTTCTTTCCCTTTAATTGATCACACACAACAGCTACTGTACTTGCTTCATCTAAACTGTACGTACTTGTCCAATTTGCATTTTGTACTCGTTTTAAGAAAAGATTAATAAAAATTTATTTTACTAAACTATCCTTATTAATTATGTATATTTTACACATCTAAATTTGACTATTGCTACTATTAATTTGGAGAATAGTTACTTAATGATGATAAAAAATAGTAATTGTTTTATTAATTCTTTCACGATTTACTAAAATAAACAAATAAAAAGTATTGATAAACAAATAAAAAGTATTTTTATATATTGAACAAGTAAATAAAAATGAAGGGAGTACTTTCTACTCTATCGACTATCGTTGTATATGATTTTCATTATATAGGAGAATTAAGTGCTTGAATTGAAACATAAAATGTATATTTACAAGTTAAACACATTATAGGAGCGTTTAGAATAATTTTGTACTTTTGACATTCAGAACTACTAGAATATATTCTCTGTGGCAAACAACTTTAATGTGGAAGAATTAGCCCTTACTTAAAGCTAATCTCTTATGTCCTATTCAATGTTTACATCAATTATATTAATTACTATGATTAATGAAGTGAGAATATATATATATATATATATTAAAAAAGTTATTAAATAAATAATCATGTGCAAACAGTGTTTTGCATCTATTAATTTGGGATAATCACATAGAAGGGTAAATTTATTCTTCACACTAAGGGGTCGTTTGGTTAGTAACAAGATATTTTGGGATCGGTTATCTCATTATATATATAAGATAACTTATTTCATCTTATGATATAAATGGTGAGACAAACAATCTCGATATTAATTAATAACTCCAACCAAATACAGAATAAAATAGTTATTTATTTTATTTCAAAATTATTATATGTTATACCACACACCAAACGAACCCTGGCTGTGAGTTTATTCTCGGAAAAAAGACACTCTATAGCACTTTTTAAAACAAATAACTCAAGTTTGGAAACTCTCCAAAAAGTGGCCAGTCGGATATACTATTTCCGCTTTATAGCCTTTTCCTAATTTGGGTCATTTTGGCCTATGTAGTCTATGTACAATACTGATACATTCTATATACAATACTGATACAGTATTCAATTTGGGTAATTTGGCCCTTTTAAAAAATATTTTAATTTTTTTTTGCTATAAATTTTTTAACTGATCAAATATTTTGCTTTTTTTTATTGTTTAGAAATAATAATTAAATTACATAAAAACGATATAATTGTCAAATAGAATATGTATCTATTTAAGATATATGTATAGAAATTATATAGTTCTATCAAATATGTATATGTAAAAAATATATATAAAAAATATATAGAAAGTGAATTAAAATTATATAATTGTTGTATAAAACGTGTCCAAAAAAGTACAGTTATTGTATAAATTATGTACTAAAACTATATAATTTTCGTATAGAATATTTATATGTATTACATATGTATAAAAACTGTATAGAAGTTGTGTAGAAATGGTCTAGAACAAGCCAGTAAATCGAAAAGGCTAGAAAGTGGAATTTAAATTTCATGGTCATTTTCATGAAAATAATTTAATTTAAAGTGTCATTTCTGTCATTTCCCATTTATTCACAGACTCTCTTCCCTTCCCTTGCTCTTTTCATCCCGGCCCAATATGCAATAAAAGAAGGGTAAACAACATAAATCCCAGCACTTTGCTACCTAATTACCCTCTCTCCCAACTTTTATATTAATTACATGATATCCCGGATACAACAACAACAAACCCAGTGTATTCCCACCTGGTGGGGTCTGGGGGGGGGGGGTAGGATGTACGCAGTCCATACCTCTACCTCTGAAGAAGTAGAAAGGCTGTTTCCGATAGACCCCCGGCTCGAGACACGCGGTACCACAAACACATAGTAAAGCACAGCACAAGGTTACAAGGTTACAAGATTACATAACATAAATACGGCACCCATAAGTAATATAAAACAGAGGAAAGCACACAGCTTCATAATAAAACATGGGACACGGACTCCTAACAGGAATAAACCCCCACCAAGTAGTTCCCTATACTAGCGACTCAGACTGGCCCTAGTCCACTGCCCTGATTCGCGTCCTCCAGACCTTCCTATCTAGGGTCATGTCCTCGGTGAGCTGTAACTGCTCCATGTCTCGCCTAATCACCTCCCCCCAGTACTTCTTCGGCCTACCCCTACCCTGCTTAAAACTATCCAACGCTAGCCTCTCACACCTACGGACCGGGGCATCCACGCCCCTCCTCTTCACGTGTCCGAACCATCTCAATCGGGCTTCCCGCATCTTACACTCCACTGGTGTCACACCAACCTTCTCCCGGATGTTCTCATTCCGAACTCTATCCCCTCTAGTCAGCCCACACATCCAGCGCAACATCCGCATTTCTGCCACCCTCATCTTTTGGATGTGGGAGTTCTTAACTGGCCAACACTCCGCTCCATACAACATGGCCGGCCTGACTACCGCCCTGTAGAATTTGCCTTTAAGCTTAGGCAGCACCTTCTTATCACACAGCACCCCCGACGCGAGCTTCCACTTCATCCATCCCGCCCCAATACGTGCGAGACATCCTCGTCAATCTCACCGTTACTCTGGATCACGGACCCGAGATACTTGAAACTCTCCCTCTTACCTACCTCCTGTGATTCCAGCTTCACTACTACCTCATTCTCCCGCCTCACGTCATTAAACTTGCATTCCACATACTCTGTCTTGCTTCTGCTCACCCTGAACCCTTTAGACTCAAGGGTTTGCCTCCACACCTCTAATTTGTCACTCATACCCCCTCGGGTCTCATCTATCAAAACTACATCGTCTGCAAAAAGCATACACCACGGCACCTCCCCTTGAATACGCCGCGTCAACACATCCATCACCACTGCAAACAAAAAGGGACTAAGAGTAGATCCCTGATGCAACCCTGTCCGGATCGTGAAATGCTCTGAGTCTCCTCCCGCCGTCCTCACCTTAGTTTTCGCTCCATCATACATATCCTTGATTGCTCTGGTATATGCCAACGGTACTCCACTCACCTCCAAGCATCTCCAAAGCACCTCCCTGGGGACTTTGTCATAGGCCTTCTCCAGGTCGATAAACACCATGTGCAGGTCCTTCTTCCTCTCCCTATACTGCTCCACCAACCTCCGTACCAGGTGAATTGCCTCCGTCGTCGAGCGGCCAGGCATAAATCCAAACTGGTTTTCTGAAATAGACACTATCCGTCTCAGCCTCACCTCGACCACTCTCTCCCAGATCTTCATAGAGTGACTCAATAACTTAATCCCCCTATAGTTGTTGCAACTCTGGATGTCCCCCTTATTCTTATAGAGAGGTATCATGGTGCTCCACCTCCAAGCCTCGGGCATCTTTGCCGTCTTGAAGATTTCATTAAACAACCCCGTCAACCACCTAAGACCAGCCTCTCCAACGAACTTCCAAAACTCGACCGGTATCTCATCCGGCCCCGTCGCCCTACCCCTTCGCATTCTGCGAACAGCCTGTCTAACCTCTTCGACCTTAAAATGTCTACAATAGCTAAAATTCCGACACTCCTCTGAGTGCTCCAGTTCCCCTAACACAATAGCTCTATCCCCTTCGTCATTCAAGAGCCTATGAAAGTACGACTGCCATCTATTCTTAATGTGGCCGTCCTCCACCAACACTCTACCGTCCTCCTCCTTAATGCACCTCACCTGATCGAGGTCACGACCCTTCCTCTCCCTAGCCTTAGCGAGTCTAAACAACTTTTTCTCCCCTCCCTTCCCCTGTAACCCTGCATACAGGCTCTCAAAGGCGGCCGTCTTAGCTGCCGTGACTGCTGACTTAGCCTCCTTCCTCGCTAGCTTGTACTCTTTCCTGTTTACCCGCTTCTCCTCTTCGTCCTTACTCTCCACCAACTTGGCATACGCCCCTTTCTTGGTCCCCACTTTCTTCTCCACCTCTTCATTCCACCACCAATCCCCCTGATGGTGGCCGGCCCGGCCCCTAGAAACCCCCAACACCTCACTTGCATTCTCCCTGATGCACCTAGCCGCCCTATCCCACATACTATCCACGTCTCCCCTACACTCCCACACCCCCATTCCCGCCAACTTCTCCCCTATCTCCCACGCATTCACTGGCGTCAAGCCGCCCTACTTAATTCTAGGTCTACACTCCCTACTCTTCCTCTTTTTATTCTTCTTTATACCCAAATCCATAACCAAGAGCTTATGCTGGGTCGAAAGATTCTCACTCGGAATGACCTTACAGTCCTTACACCACGCCCTATCCCCTTTCCTAAGCAACAAAAAGTCAATCTGGGTCCTGGCTACCGCGCTTCGAAAGGTGATCAGGTGCTCGTCCTTCTTCGGGAAGCCCGAGTTCACCACCACCAGCCCAAAGGACCTCACAAACTCCAATAGGGTAGCCCCCTCTTCATTTCTCTCCGCAAAACCAAAACCACCATGCACATCACCAAAGCCTCCCGGTAGCGCCCCGATGTGCCCGTTGAAATCTCCTGCTACAACAATCTTCTCCGAGCTAGGCACGCCTCTCACCACCTCCTCCAAAGCCTCCCAAAACCGCATCTTCTCCTCCCCCTCCGATCCCACTTGCGGCGCATAGGCACTACATACGTTCAGGGTAAACCCCCGAATGACCAACTTAATAGTCATCAACCTATCGTTGATCCTCTTCACCTCTACTACCTGACCTCTAAGCTCTTCATCCACTAAGATGCCAACTCCATTCCTACGCCTCTCGCTCCCAGAGTACCACAACTTGTAACCATCCACATCCCTAGCCTTAGACCCTACCCGGATATGATACATTATTTAACCTCCCGATACATAAGCTTATGATACATTAATAACCAATTAGTTGGAGATAAAAAAGAAAAAAACAGTAAAAGTTCCTACAATTGAGGAATTAACACACTCAATTTAAGATATTTTTTTTTCGTTTAATTACATAAAATCCGCAACAACTTCATTATTTGAAATTTGAATAATCAAATCAATCTTCATTAATCACAATCTTTCAAAACTAATGTCTTCTCCAATTGTTCATTCCCTGTTCATCATAACATATCTCATTCCCTGCGTTCAGAAAAAAATTGAACATACTATAAGAATCTGATGTATCAGGCGTATCCCATATCACACACACACACACACACATATATATATCTTTCTATGTATCAGAAAACGAATTTAAACTTAATTTCTTTATATTTATGTATCATAATAAGAAATATATATTGAATGTATCAGAAATCATTGATTACCTCTGTCAGAAATAGTTTTATGTATCAAAATGCATGTAATATCTCTGTCAAAAAAATATCTATGTATCAGAAATAATATTTACAATTCCGTTTGTTTCATTGTACATTATGATACATAAATAGAATTTAGGGATAATACCCACGAAAATACCTGAAGTTTGATCGGATTACCAGTTGAGCATACTGAACTTTGCGGGGGTCCTATTACCCCCAAACTTTTTTTCTTCATATTTTAATGACATATATCTGCCACTTGGCACACTGCGTGTGATTCAGACGCATTGAACGTGTGAAACTGTTAAAAAACGTTAAAAACTCCTTTTTTTTTTTGCCAAACAACCCCTTAATTTTATAATTATTTAAAGTTTTATATTTTTATTTATTTTTTCATTCTTCATTCTTTTTTCTTCTTTCTTCTTTCTTTCTTCAACAATGGTTGCTCCATTGTTGAATTGAAATTTAATGGAACTCAACGGTTATAATTTAATGGAACTCGCTAATTGAAACTCAATGGATGATTCGGAAGATTCAAACTCGAAAACTCGCTAATTTAGTTTCGAGTTCCATTAATGAAAATTAAATCTTTCGAGCTCCATTAACGGAAGATTGAATAGCTTCATACATGAAATTAAATTTTTTGAATCTTCCGAGTTTCATTAATGAATTTTTCGAATCTTACGAGCTCCATTAATGAAAATTGAATCATGAAATTAAATTTTTTGAATCTTTCGAGTTCCATTAATGAATTTTTCGAATCTTTCAAGTTCCATTAATGAAAATTGAATCTTCCATTGAGTTTTCAATTAGCGAGTTTCATTGAATCTTCCATTAGTGGAACTCGCTAATTGAATCTTCCGAGTTTCAATGGAAAATTAATGGAAGATTCCATTCAATTATTTGAAAAAACTTTCTTCATAAACTTAATGGAATCATTTGAAATATTTAATATGGTTGTAATTGTGAAAAAATGTTGAAAAGTGATAAAATGGAGAATAAAACGGCGCGTGTACCACACTTTCCACCGAAAAAACTGGGTAAACGTTTTGAGGGGGGATTAATTCAACTTTAAAAAAGTCTGGGGGAGGGGGGGAGGGGGATTAATTCCAATTAAAAAGGTATAGGGTGTTGACACCTAATTTTTGCCCTCCATAACTAAGTTTAATTCGGAGTTCCTTCGATTTTCAAATAAAACTACAACATCTATTTTATCCAAATAAAGGATTTTCAAAGTATTTATTTGGGTAAATTGGTCTGTTTAAGTAGCAATTATATATTATCATGTTCAATTATACGAGATTATATAATGTTGTTACTTAAGTATTTATTTTACGAAATATCGGGATTTAATCAAGGTTCTTCTTAAAATAAATGGTTGAAGTCTTGATTTAATCTCAAAGATAATTTATGTAGATAAATATATTTTTGATTTTATTAAATCAAGAAACTCAGCATTAAACAAGGTGTTAATTCATATCAAATTTTGATTTGATTTAGTCAATTTATCAAATTCGACTCTAATTGAAATCAAATTGGCCCCAATTGTAAATGCAATTGACCAATTGGTATTCAATTTGGCTAGAATTTGAATTTGATTGCCTAAATTGTAATCCAAAATCAGAATCCTAATTCTCGAAACCCTCTACTCATTTGACCCAAATTAAAACCCAATACCCAGGCCCAAAACCAAACCATTCACCAGTAACCCTTTTTCATTTTTGGGCCGATCACCAGCCAACTTTAACAATAATTAATACACAGCCCAACAACATTCAGTAACCCCAAGCCCACTTCAACCAAAACCAACCCGGTCCATCTCTTTCTCTTTCATCAACATAACAGCGTACAAAATACGCGTACAACCAACCTTCAACATGCCTCAACAACATCGATCGACAACAGCAACAAGGACCCATCAATCCGAACCATACCCGCAAACCCAGCGACCGGAATCAACCCATTTTTTCCTTTGTTATGCATCATATGCGCCTCCCAGCTAATTTCTACGAAGAGGATGCTCGAATCTTCTAGAACAGGGAAAAGGTGGCCTCTCAACGTTTCAATTCCACGAATCTCGGGTACCATGGTACGAATTCGTACGTTGGTGGAGATTTCTCATTGGTTCCTGGGGAGAAGTGCTTTCTATTGGCTAATCCATTTTTGGATTTCATGAGAAACAACAAAAAAGGGTACAATCGATGGATGAAAACAGGCTGTGGGAGGGGGGGGGGGGGGGGGGGGATTTTGGAATTAGAATTCAAAATTCCTTCTTCCAAATTTCGGAATATGCCCCAACCCTTTCTTCTATATAAAGGATCTTGGGGCCACTGTTTTGGTGGTCTTCTTTATCTTCTGAAAAGGGATTTTCTCTTTTGAGGCTCTTAGAAAAATAAAAAATGAATTAGTTGAAAATGGGGGCTTCTTCTCTTTTGGGGTAGGGAAAATTAGGTGGTGTTCGAAAATTTTGGGAGGTTCAGAAATTTTTCTTTCTTTTCTTTAAAGGGTTTGAAAATTTAATGCGCCTATTCAGTCGAAGTAATTTTTGGTGAAACTGAAAGGAAATTTGAAAGTTCTAAATTCAAGTTGAATTTTTTAGTTGAAAGTGATTTTCAAAATCTTTAAGAGGAAAAACCAAAAATACGCTCTGTTGGTGGTCCCATAAGAGGTAAACGCCTCTTCTCACTTAAAGTTTTGCTGGGGCCTTCTTCTTAGATGTTTCTTTGTTTGTGATGTTGTTTTGATTGTAGTGTTATTTGAGCCTGAGAATCGTTTGCTGTAGAGGATTGTAATGGACATAGGATCTGATGGCAAAGATTGTTGCTATGTTGTTTTGTTGCATCAATGTTTACGCTTACACCTTTTGTTCCTTTCCCGATTTTGTTTGTTCGTTTTGATCGTTTTGACTCACTAGATTATCCTCATGTTGTTCGTTGGTCTCGATCCTATTTTTTCATCGTAATCCATGTAGCCATGGTGTTGATCTTCAGCATAGCTGTTACTGATTTTTCAGTTCAAATAGTGTTACTTTTGAGCTAGAATATTTTTATTTTTGAGTCTAAATATTGTTGTTTTTCAACCTAACTATTGTGGTGCCTTTTTAATCTAAATTATGTTGTCTTGTAGGCCAGGGTATTGTTATTGTTTTTTCTGAGCCTAAATATTGCTATTCTTTTAGCTTGAATGATTTTGTTTCGGAGCCTAAATATAGTTGTCTCAAACCTTGAACATCGTTGTTGTAATACTTGTATTTTGTTGTGTTACACTAAGCATCTAATTTTTTTTTACATAGCATACAGTCGAGTCGGATCTTGTTTGGTGGTCTTTGAAGTCGATTGATAATGTGTTAGTTGTTCTGTTTCGATTTGAATTGGTTTTCCTTTCGACTTTTTAAAATGACCAAGATAGATAATGTGTTTCTTTCTTCTCGCATAATGACGTTCAAAACTGTTTATGCTTGAGGCGGTGATTCATTCCTGCTTTCTCTCATTGCTAAAAAATATAAAAATAAAAATAAAAATTTTAGGTATCAAGTTCATCTTTTGGTGTCAATTAGAATAGTTGCTTGTCAATACCCTTGTTAATTTGGTTTAATTTTGGCTCATAGGCTCAAACTCTTAAAGTTTTGCAAGGTCATTAGGTAGAAAATGATGATTCTGTTGTCTTTTGGATACCAATCTATGTTTCCAATGTTTCCTTCGACAAAATGCTTGAAGTCTATCTTTCTCTGTTTTGTCTTTGTTAGTATGTGTCCTTTGTAGCTACTTGTTGATTCGTTGTTTGTGATATTTTTTTTTTCTTGATTATTTTCTAGCCGGTTTAATTATTTAGTTCAATATATATAGATTTTTGGCTTCAAGAATCTTGTGATGAATCACCTCTTAGTCATTAATTTTAGAATAAAGCAAGATTTATTTAAACCAAGCTATATAATTGGTCTTTTCTCTTAAGTTTGTGCTTTCTGATTGGTAAAGTTTAAGGTGGTATTTCTATGGGTGAAGTGAATCAGTAGCTTTACATGATGTTTCTTTTAAGTAGATCATGTAGTACTATTTAATTCGTGTACAAAATGTGCTCCTTTTTTATGTCATCACTTATTTGTGAAGTATCTAACTTTCAAACATATTTTAATTTCCTTACCTTTTACTTTGCATATGGACACGTTTGAGTCCTATATGGACTCTGTCATCTTTGAATCTTCTCTATGGGCCCATGAGGCTCACCTCGTTGAACTAAGCCCAAATATTTATCCCATAGAATATGGATACGTGGAGTTGGAAGAGGAAAATGGGTCAAAGTCCCATCTTTGAAGCGGCCAAGAGACTTGAAAGTCTCGGTTTCCATTTCATTCATTTATTTAGTCATTTATTATCGTCGTCTTTATTTATTTAGTTATTTATTCATTCGGGCCTCGAAGCCAAAGTTGTATTTAATACAGGTGGAGGCAAAACTCGAGCTAAAGGCTTAAAAAACATATAATTAGGACAGGTGAAAGGAGAAATGGGTTGAAAACCCAACTAGATTAGGACAGGTTTAGTGATTTGGGCTTCAAAGCCTAAATCACTTCTTCTCCTCCCTTTCCCTTTCTTTTTGATTATTTGTTTTGCATGCCTTTTTACGAATCTAGTCAAATCCCCTAATGAATTCGCTAAAAATTAACTTTTGTAAACTTTCAAAGTATTTCTAAACGTCAACCATTTTTCAACAAATCAAAATTTAGAAAGTTAATCAAATATGTTTTCGAACAGTTCGGATAACCGCAAGTTAGCGGACGTTTTAGGTGCCTAACACCTTCCTAAAACGTTAATAGGAACCGCTTATCTAGTATCTCTAACTTAAAAATGATTTTTCTATTTTAGATCATTTAAAGTGTTTTATAAAGGTTTCTTAATTCCTTTTCAAAATGAAGTGGCGGCTCTCAAAAAGTCAAAATTTCTCCGCAAAACAGAAATGGCGATTCTGCTGGGGATCTAACTAGGTTCTAACCAAATGTTTTATTTCATCTTTGATTAACTGTTTATGTGTTTATGTGTTTCGATTATGTAAAGTTTAATTATCGCATCTCATGGCATTTTCTGCATTTTATAAACTGTTTTGGGATTTCGTGGATGTCCCGGCCCTTGTTGTTCAATTCCAAAATATGTTGGAAATACGAATAGCTTATCAGCACGTGAGTCGTCTGACGCTGTTCGTATTTTCAAACTCAAGTTGTCCGCTTGAGAACCAGTGTCCAAGCCCACTCTAGACATCGAGGATAGAACGAACCAAAACCCTATTTTAGGCATGTGCCTAGGACGACCCAATATCCGAGCAGGGTATTGGGCCCATTAGAAAACCTGCCCTATGTCTATTTGACCCCGAGTCAATCACAGATGAACCATGCTTTTGTGTTGAAGAAATATATGCTTGTCTAAATTCAATTCATTATCCTTTGGGGTCAGGGAAAGGCTTATTTTGTCTTCTTTTATGTAGATATGACTCAATTGCATTCTCGTGAAAAGTTCAAGATGGTCACCAAACCTGACGATTACCTGAAACTGTAGTGGGATTACATGGGTACAGAAGAGAGAAAGATTGTTAGAACACACATTGGGCATCTTCCTTCTTTGATCGAGATGGACGCTTGGCCCAAAATTATCCATGTGCTAACAACTTTTTGGGATGATCAGAACATGGTATTTCGCATCGGGGATGTTGAATTGACCCCCCACCATTGAAGAGGTATTGATTTGCTACGAGAGTATGGAAATGTGTTTTAAGAGAAAAGAGACACCGGATAAGAATATTTTAGTCCCGGATGTGTGGGATCGTCAAAAGATCAAGGAAGCATTTTTAACTGATGACGACACCTGGCTAGGAGAACGGGATAGAGCAAATATCACTTTTCATGAGTTCTACTGTTGGTTCGGAAGATTCAACTCTTTTCACAAATTTGGGCATAAATTGGAGTCGGAAGCAAAATAGAAGGAAACGAGAGCTTTTGCATTCGCGGTAGGCCTACTTGGAACCATGGTGTTCCCGTAGGGGGAAAATGGAACAATTCATCCGAGGGTTGTCATAGTGACCCATGCACTCTTCTTTGGAATGGAATACAATTCTAAAAAAGTATTCCACAACTCATCCCCCATGATTGTCTCCAACATATATCGCGCTTTGGGAAGATGTCAAGTCGAGAATCGTTTATTTCAAGGCTGCAACCTTATATTACAATGGTGGATGATGATGCATTTGGTGAAAAATCCTAGAACGGCACAACCTGATCACAAAACAAGGAGAAATCTGCTAGAATCGCACGACATATGGTTATTTTTACACAAGTTCAAAAGGGAAGCATCCCACGAATTTTGGTTTAAGACTCTTGGAGAATTAAGAGATGGCGATGTCCAATGGTCCCTTAACTATCTTCGTTCAGGGAAATACATCATTCGAGAGGGGGAATGGCCTTTTTTAGTGCTCCCGGGTCTCAGGGGAACCCGCCCCTACAATCCTGGCAGAGTTCTTAGGCAATTCGAGATCAAGCAGGAGACGCCTCAAATCGATTCTATGCTCAGATTCATGAAAGTAAGCCCTCGCTCAAAGACTACATGATAAATGGAAAAAGTGGGTAGAAGTCTCTTTCCGTATAGGGTATGAACCTGAAGTCAGCGACACTTACAAGGGGTGGTTGAAAAAGAGCCTCGCCGGAGCATTGAATCCAGGACCAAATGTGCCCACTCGGGTTGTGGATGTAGAATCCTAGCATCAAATTCAGCTTCAAAGGCTACAAGATGAGTTCCAGAAAAGTGAAATTGCACACCAGCAGATGCACATGGAAGACGCTTTGACCATACATACATTGAGGGAAGAGTTGAAAAGATCTAGGCAAGACGCTGATGATGCCAGGCAATACCTAATCGATTTGAATGATAGCATGGCCTCCCAACTCGACTGCATAGGAGAAATGACTTACGACTGCAAGGCACAATTATGCGGGAGTCACCTTATCATCAATAGGTATCAAATAGCACATAAGGTAAACAAGGCAAAGAAGGCAAAAACAAACGAAGAAGCCTCCAGTAGCTAGCTTTTCTATTCTCCCCTGTGCGGGAACTTATCTTCTTTCATGTTATTTCCCATTTTCCCTAAAAATTGTATCCCTGTTTCGTTATCTTTTATAGGCATTTATGCCCTTTTTGTGTCTATATGAGTTGGGGGTTAATGGATTGACTTTGAGGAAGCATATATTTTCTTCAACAAATTGTTAGGCCTGAACCCTTGGCTCAAAAAGGGTCACCCCAATAAGGATACGCGTTATTTTAATGTCTTGTGTGATATAACTGTTTTATGTGCTTATATGCGTTGGTTGAGATCAAAGGAAAGTTTATCCACTATGACCTACGGATGAATTTGGCTATGACTCGAACAACTCTGTGTGATTATTTCCTGTCAAATATTTTGCATTACTTATCACATACGAAAACTAACACATTTGCCCTTGAGTTGTTTTACTTTGCAGATAATAGAAATTACTCTGTGTTGATAAATTGGCAGAACATCCCTACTTCACCCAATCGAAAGCACAGAAAATCCCATCCTCGGACCATCATTCAAAAATGACAGGAAATGACGAAGATAGCACACTGGCTATCCGGGATAATGTGATAGTGGAACAGAATGAGATGATTGCGGAACTTACAAAAAAATTAGAATTAAATAAATCGCACTCGAGAATTGGCTAACTTAGCCATCACCGTCAATGTCCCTGCTCCGGGGGCACACGGGACTCCACTCCAAATCCCTCCCCTGTATACCCCTATTCTCGGGGACCAACCAACTAACGTATCATCCGGCTCCGCTCCTCCATTTGTCCAAAACACTAATCGTGAAAATAATCCAGATGCCTACCATCCACAAAATCCATCCGCAACCCCATAGAACCCGTCTTCGAATCCATTCCCAAATCCTCAAAACACATTCTCAAATCAACAAAATGCATTCCCAAATCCGCAAGATTTACTCTCAAATTCACAAAATACGGCAAACCTACCTTCGAATCCACCAAATTCATTTCCAAATCTGCAAAATCCCTCTCATATTCCGCCAAACTACTTACAAGGCCCACATAACCTTTGCAATTTCCAAAACATTCTCCCCACTTACCAACCAAATTCCCTCCATCTGCAAAATCAAGCCTTCCTTCCAAATCCCCCTCAAGCCATCATATCCCTTGATATTTATGAACCCCTTCCTAACCCTGAGATGGACCATTACAAGGAGAAGGAGAAGGAATGGAGGGCCCAGCATGAAAGAAATTTACTATCCATGCAAGAAGAGATCATGAGGATCAAAGAGTCTCACGGGGCCAAGGACCACGACGGTTTGGGGTATGACGATTTGTGTGTTCACCTAGGAGTAGACCTACCAGAAGGATACAAGGTCCCTAAGTTTGAGATGTTTGACGGTACCGAAAATACAATGGCCCATCTAAGAATACTCCGAGCAACTAGTAGGGACAGGAAAAAATGAGACGCTATTAATGCGTCTATTCAGTCGAAGTTTGAATGGTGAAGCCTTGGAGTGGTTCATGTCTCAGGAGCCAAAAAGGTGGACTGGTTGGAAGACATTGGCCAAGAGTTTCCTTGACCGGTTCGCATTCAACATTGAAACAGTCCCTGATCGGTATTCACTAGATCGGATTAAACAAAAGAGCGTTGAGAGTTTTTGAGATTATGCTTTTTGTTGGAGGAAAAAAGCTGCCAAAGTACAGCCCCCCATGTCCGAGGAGAAAATGGTATCCGTGTTCTCTCGCGCTCAAGAAGGAGAATATTATACCAGGATGGTGTCCGCTGTCAGAGCAACCTTTGCAGATTTGGTAAAAATAGGAGAATAATTAGAGGAAGGTATTCGGAAAGGGAAAATTGCCAAAACCCCGACATCATCTGGAACTGCCAAGTTTTCTAAGAAAAAGAAGGAAGAGGTAGGTGGGGTTTCTACCAATTCTGTTACAAAATTGAAACAGCGGTTCAACTCTAGAAATATTTTATCTTCCCCGCCATCACCTAACCTTCCGCATGCATTCTACGTCCACCCCCAATACCAAACTCCACTTCCAAATATCCCACCATCATACCAAGCTCCACAGCCAAATATCTTTCCCCAATACCCAGTTCCACCTCCAAGTTATCAATCTCATTTCCAAACTACTTCCCCAAATAGCCGAACAAATTTCCAAACACTTCCAAATTACCACCAAGTACCCCCTCCTACAAACCTAAGCCCGTATAACCCCCAGCGTCCAAACCACAAAAAGAAACCTCCCCGAAACTTTACTCCACTAGCTGAAAGTCACACCCAATTGTTTGAAAGATTGAAGAATGCTGGTCATTTGCAACTAGTACAGCCAAAGCCTGTCAATCCTAGCTCTCGATTTTATCACCCTGATCAAAATTGTGCCTATCATTCAGGGGCAGCAGGGCATAGTACCGAGGACTGTCTTATCTTGAAACACAGAATCCAAGATCTGATTGATCAAAAAGTCATCACGTTCTAGGCACCTACTCCACATGTTAGCAGTAATCCATTGCCCAACCATGGGGGATCTACAGTTAACATGATTGAAATAGAAGGCGAATGGGCATCTGGCAAGACCATTACCCAGGTGAACTCTAAAAAAACGTAAAAGGGCAAAAGAGGTAGGAAAGATAGAGAAAGTTGTGACTGCCTTAAGTATCAGCGAGAAAGCCTCATTTATAGTGATGACTGCACCACTCAAGTGTACGCTCCCCTTCCAAAGAAGGAATTTATTGTGCAAACCACCGCTGCCCAGGGGATGACACGATCAGGACGATGTTACATCCCTGAGAAATTGACCAACAAGAAAGATTCACAGAAAAGGCCAATCACTGAAGGAGAGGCTGAGGAATTTTGGAGGCGTATGGAACCAAAGAATTACTCAATTGTCAAATACTTGGAGAAAATGCCAGCCCAAATCTCTGTCTTGGCACTATTATTGAGCTCATAACACCACCGACGGGCTCTGTCGAAGGTCTTGGAGGAAGCGTATGTTCCCACAGGAATGAGCGTTAAGAATTTGGCTACAATGATAGGGAATGTTATGGGGAACCATCGCATATCATTCAGTGACGAAGAGTTCCCATTTGAAGGAGCAATGCACAACAAAGCTATGCATGCCACTGTCATTTATCGAGATTATACAATTAATCAGGTATTAATAGACGACGAATCTGGTGTGAATATTTGTCCCCTCTCCACGTTGGTCCAAATGGACTATGATCTGGAGAAAATTCATCAAAGCCATGTAAATGTGAGAGCATTCGATGGAAGACAGAGAGATACCATAGGAGAGATTGATTTGGACATCCAAATGGGGCCTGCTGAGTTTAAGACTAAGTTTCATGTTATGGATATCCATCCTAGCTACAACCTGCTTTTGGGAAGACCATGGATACATGGGGCAAAGGCAATTTCATCAACCCTTCATCAATTATTGAAGTTCATTTGGAAAGATCATGAAGTAGTCATCCAAGAAGAAGGAAGTCGAACGGACCGTCCCAATGGTTATGTGATGGTGATTGAAGATGTTCTAAAAGGTAGCAGTTTCTATACAATAAAAATTGTAAACACTGCGGAAAGAGATTCGACACCCAAAATATCAATGCCTTCTGTCTACAAAATGATTGCAACTGTGATGTTAAGAAATGGGTTTGAACCTGGTCGAGGCTTGGGCAAGAATTTACAAGGAATTATCAAGCCTATTGTGATCCCAGAGAGAAGCTCTAAGCACAGGTTAGGGTATCAGCCTACCAGAAAAGATAGGGTTGAGGATGATCCAGAAAAGAGTCTGTTTAGGCCCTTGCCACTCCTGTTCCAGTCATTTCCCGTACGAAAGATGTCAGATGATGATGGTCTTATAGATGGTATAGGCGATTTATTTGAAGGATGCAATACTGTACCAGAAGATCTCCCAGAGTCTAGTGGGGTAAAGCAGATTGCGCTAGGGAAGGCTTTGCAAAATTGGACCTTCACTCCACTCATAACCCGTCGCCCGTCGTGGTAGATGAAAGGGTAATTACTAATAGTTTTGAAATCGGTGATGATCCGGAGGAGGCCCCATGATCCACCTTTTATATCTCAAAACTTTATTTTCGTATCTTACTGCTTTCAAAAAAAGTGGGGGCTTGTATTTGTGCAAGTCACAAGCCATGGTGTTGTAATTATTTCTCAAATTTCAATGAAAAGGCCTTCATTTATTTGGAAAACTATATTAGTTCTAAAACGCTCCTAGTCATATGTTTTGTTATTTTCTTATCATCTAACTTAGTTTGTTTGTCTATTACAGTAACAATAGCTTAAAACCTGCCAATGTTGTGTCATGTCAAAGCTTGAACGAACAAAATGAAGGGGACGATGATGGTTGGAAAGACGATAACGAGGAACGGTTAGTTGAAGATATGGAGGAATTTGAGAATTGCGAAAAACCTATTCTGGAAGAAACTGAAACAGTCAACTTGGGAGATTACGATGAAATCAAAGAGACCAGTATCAGTGTCCACCTCGCGGTGCCACAAAGGGAAGAGCTCATCCACCTGTTGCGGGAGTATATTAACGTGTTTGCTTGCTTCTATGATGATATACCGGGGTTGAGCACCAGCATTATGTCACATAAATTACCAATAAATTCTGAGTTTGATCCAGTCAAGCAAAAAATGAGAAAATTCAAGCCAGATTTAAGTCTAAAGATCAAGGAAGAAGTGACAAAACAAATCCATTCTAAGGTTGTCGAGATCACAAAATATCCGACATGGTTGGCCAATATCGTCCCTGTGCCAAAGAAGGACGGCAAGATTCGAATTTGTGTTGACTATAGATACTTGAACAGAGCCAGTCCTAAAGATAATTTTCCGTTGCCCAACATCCATATTCTCATTGATAACTGTGAGAAACATGAAATGCAGTCATTCGTTGATTGTTTCACCGGCTATCATCAGATAATGATAGATGAGGAAGATACAGAAAAAATGGCTTTTATTACGCCCTGGGGTGTTTATCATTATAGGGTAATGCCGTTTGGTCTCAAGAATGCAGGTGCGACATATATGAGGGACATGACGACGATTTTCCATGATATGATCCATAAGGAGATTGAGGTGTACGTGGATGATGTAATTATCAAATCTCGTGAGATTTTGGATCATCTAACTCATCTGGAGAAATTCTTCAACAGATTAAGAAGGTACAGTTTGAAGTTAAATCCTGCTAAGTGTGCTTTTGGTGTGCCATCAGGGAAGTTGCTGGGGTTCATAGTCAGCAGAAGGAGGATCGAGCTAGACCCATCCAAAATCAAGACAATTCAAGACTTGCCACCACCGAGGACCAAGAAAGAAGTTAAGAGTTTCCTGGGTCGTCTGAATTACATTAGCAGATTCATTGCTCAATCAACAGTCATATGCGAGCCAATTCTCAAGATGTTAAAGAAAAATGCACTGAATGAGTGGACTGAAGAATGTCAGAGAGCTTTTGATCGCATCAAGGAATACTTGTCTGCACCACCGATTTTGGTCCCAACGAGAGAAGGAATTTCATTATTACTTTACCTGTCAGTCTTAGAAAATGCTTTTGGATGCGTCCTCGGGCAACATGATAAGACCGCCAGGAAAGAGAAAGCCATTTACTACTTGAGTAAAAAGTTCACACCATATGAAGCCCGTTACACTCTTATAGAAAAGACATGTTGTGCTTTGACTTGGATGGCACAAAAGTTGAGGCATTATCTGTCTTCCTACACAACTTACCTCATCTCGAGAATAGATCTATTAAAGTATATATTCCAGAAGGCCATGCCTACAGGAAAGCTAGCCAAGTGGCAAATGTTGCTGAGTGAGTTTGACATTATGTATGTAACCCAAAAAACAATCAAGGGGCAAGCCTTAGCAGATCATTTGGCTGAAAACCCAGTTGATGAGGAATACGAGCCACTTCGGGATGAGGAAGTTTTGTTCGTAGGAGAAGATATCACGAAAATCTACCCCGGATGGAGGCTATTTTTTTATGGGGCGGTCAACTTTAAAGGTTCAGGAATTGGAGCAGTTTTGGTGTCAGAAATGGGCCAGCATTATTCGATAACTGCTAAGTTACGTTTTCCATGCACCAACAACATGGCTGAATATGAAGCTTGCATCCTAGGGCTCAAATTGGCACTTGATATGGGTGTTCGTGAATTGCTAGCCATCGGAGATTCAGATTTGCTGATTCACCAGGTACGGGGAGAATGGGAGGTAAAAAACTCCAAGATTACTCCTTATGTGGAGCTGGTGCAAGAATTATGCGGAAGATTCAAGGATATTGATTTCAGACATATCCCATGGACACAAAATGAGTTTGCTGATACTTTGGCCACGATATCTTCCATGATTCAGCACCCGAATCAGAGTTACATCGATCATTTGGAAATAAGCCTGAAAGAGCAACCCACGCATTGCATACACGTGGAAGAGGAGCCTGATGGAAGGCCTTGGTACTATGACATTAAGAGGTATTTGGAACCTGGAATATATCTTGAAAAGGCTAGTAACAACCAAAAGAAGACAATCCAGCGTTTGGCAAAGAATTGCTTTCTAAGTGGAGAAATTCTTTTTAGGAGAACTCCTGATTTGGGATTCCTAAGATGCGTCGATGCGGCGGAAGCCAATAAGTTGATAAATGAGGTACACGCTGGAGTTTGTGGGCCCTATATAAATGGGTTTGTCCTTGCCAGAAAGATCCTGAGAACCGGTTACTTTTGGATGACTATGAAAAATGATTGTAGTAAGTTTGTGCAGAGATGTCCAAAATGTCAAATACACGGAGATCTAATTCGAATGCCTCTATACGAACTTCACACAATGAATTCTACTTGGCCTTTCGTAGCTTGGGGCATGGATGTCATCAAACTAATAGAGCCACTATCATCGAATGGGCATAGATTTATTTTAGTTTCCATTGATTATTTCACTAAGTGGGTCGAAGCTGCTTCGTACAGAGCCGTCACTAAGAAAGTGGTTGCAGATTTCGTCAGAAATAACTTGATTTGCCGATTTGGAGTGCCGAAATCGATTATTACAGATAATGGGGCAAACCTGAACAGTCACTTGATGAAAGAAATTTGTGATTAGTTCAAGATTGTGCATCGCAACTCGACAGCGTACCGTCCCCAATTGAATAGAGTCGTAGAAGCTACTAACAAGAATTTCAAGAAGATCTTGAGAAAGATGGTTGAAAATGATAGATCATGGCATGAGATGTTACCTTACGCCTTGCTAGGGTATCGAATAATAGTTTGAACCTCCACAGGAGAAACTCCCTATTTACTAGTTTACGGGAATGAAGCTGTGATACCCGCTGAGGTCGAAATACCTTTCCTAAGGATTATTCAGGAAGCTGGACTAAGTAACGAAGAATGGGTCCGTGCTCGCTATGAATAATTCATGTTGATTGATGAAAAGAGAATGGCCGTTGTATTCCATGGTCAGCTGTATCAACACAGGATGGTTCGTGCCTTTAACAAGAAGGTAAGAACTCGAGCATTTGAAGTGGGGCAACTGGTTCTCAAACGAATATTCCCTCACCAAGAGGAGTACAAAGGCAAGTTCTCTCTAAATTGGCAAAGGCCATACATAGTTCTCAAGGTTCTATCTGGAGGAGCTCTGATTTTGTCTGAGATGGATGGCACAGAGTGGACCAAACCAATCAATTCTGATGCGGTAAAGAGATATTATGTTTGAATGACGTTCTAGTTTTTGTGTTTTCTTAGTTTGTTTGTAATCACCTTTGTAATAATGTTGTTTGCTAGTGTGTAACTGCCTAGAATCCTTTCCCTTTATGTACGAACTACGTTTGACCTGAATTCCTAAGAAAGGGATACGTAGGCGGCTTATGTCGACTTCGGTCAACCCCTTAGGATAATTTATCATTTCTCTTTATTCCTGAACTACGTTTGACCTAATTCTTGCTTCAACGGGATACGTAGGCGCCCCAACGGCTCGGTCGTATAACCCTAGGGAATGTAAACTGGGGCAGAACTTTCAAGAAGGAATCTTGAAAATTCACAAGAGAAGATCGATATCCAACAAAGAGAATGAAGATCAACAAAGACTTCAGATCCACTCAGATTGGTATTATCTCAAACAAGTTTAAACTGGGGCAGAAATTTTGAGGAAGACCTCAAAATTTCCACCAAATGTCGGAACATATTCCAAATTCCCCAGCACCAGAGGTTAAAGCTTTGGAAACCACCAACTGTAACAAAGTCTGGGTAGACTCAATTTTTGGTTGTGATAGAACTACTTGAAGAAACCCTCCAACAATAATCATGAGTTTTGGAAACCATCCGTCGAATATAGTCAAAACCACGAGAAAGACATTCGTTGAGCTAGTACATGACATAACTGGCAGAGATTTTCTAAAGTTTTACAGAAGTTTTCAAAATTATTTTCAAAAATTTAAGACTATTTTCAAAAATCTTACGACTCACTTACTTAGTACTTGCCTAGACATCATTTGGGATAGAGTGTCGGGATGGAAGTCTCAATATGGTGGAATGCCCAAGAGATGGCAAGGAGCAAATCAAGGATCGAAGAAGGTCAACATGGAGTAACTTCATCAACTAATCATTTTTCTGTGGATGCAGGGATCAATACGAAAAATGAGAGTCTCTTTCAAAAATCTCCGAGCAAATTGGGACTCACAACAGATCATTAATGCCCAAGAACGGTATTTTAGGGCAGCCCTAAAAATAGGTTTAGTGCCCATTTATTGAGGACCTTTTGATTTGTCCCTCTCATTTCTTGAGATCGTAGGCGACAAACAAAAGCACTTTGTCTTCTTTACACGTATCGTATTTAGAAGTTTCCTAAAAATAGTCGCTAGTAAAAGAGACTTTGTGTTTACTAATTGTCTACCTTGAGTACAGGTACATGTAGAAAGAAGGACACTGACAAATGAAGCCAGGTAAAATTATTTTATCACTGCCACAATGGCTATTGCATATCATTGCCGCAAAGGTCATCACATATCATTGCAGCAAAGGCCATTACGTATCTGTTGACACGCTAGAACAATGCTGGCATCGAGGATATCATCAGCATTCAATATCTGTTGACGTGCTAGACACAACGCTGGCGTCGAGGATATCATCATCCAATATATCTGTCGACACGCTAGACACAACGCTGGTGTCGAGGATATCATCAGCATCGAATATATCTGTCGACACGCTAGACACAACGCTGGCGTAGAGGATATCATCAGCATCTAATATATCTGTCGACACGCTAGACACAACGCTGGCGTAGAGGATATCATCAGCATCCAATATATCTGTCGACACGCTAGACACAATGCTGGCGTTGAGGATATCATCAGCATCCGATATATCTATCGACACGCTAGACACAACGCTGGCATAGAAGATATCATCAGCATCCAATATATCTATCGACACGCTAGACACAACGCTGGCGTCGAGGATATCATCAGCATTCAATATATCTGTTGACATGCAAGACACAACGCTGGCGTCGAGGATATCATTATCTTTTCATGAATCAGCATCTGAATACATTAAGAGCACACGATTTGGAGGGACACCTTCAGGTCGCTATCTAAGGATGAATGATATATAAGATTTCCTAGCAATTGACAATTTGAAGGTCATCTATAAGTCATATTATTTGAAATATGATAGTGTGCAAGATCACCTATGAGTTGATAGCCTGTAGGTCATCCGTAAGCCACAACAACATCCTAACCAGATAGTGTGCAAGATCGCCCAAAAGTTGATAGTTCAAAGGTTATCCGTAAGTCGCAACTAAATCCTTATCGGAGGATATGCAAGATTGTCAAATTGATACGTCCAAGGGTTCTCTATAAGCCGCGTTATATCCAAGATCGATTATATGCAGGAATACCCAAAGACGATCAATTTGAGGGATTATCTATAAGTCATATTGTATCCAAGGTCAGATAATGTGCAGGAATATTCTGGTCTCACCTTTACCTCTGGGATGTTTGTTAACTCATACTGAGAGAAACTTTCTTTTTCTTTCAAATTCGGGTGACAACACACTTAGAGTTTTGGAAATTATGCTTACGTAAGTTCTTACCTATGGATGTGAAGAGATCCACGTTCATGGTTAAGAGGTTACAAGCCTCTTTTCCACAACTCGATTAACTCATCACTCATCTCAAGCTAAAGATCGTCTAAAATAAAAGACTATCTTTTCTACCGATTGAGTCGAACTACAAGCAGTCTGATTCCCTAAGTCTCGAGGATATGTGGGCTGGGCTTTATGTAGAAAACTCAACTGCATTCCAATCTCCCCCCAAATCCCTTTATTCCCCAGCTTCCTGATTTAACCGAAGCACTCTAAAACCGTGATAGTTGGTGTATTTTCTTGAAAATCATGCTTAAAATCAAGCTTTATGAACTACAAGTGGCCTGAATTCTCATGAAACCTGAGATATGTAGGAAACCTGACACCGAGGTTTGGCCATAACTCCATAAAACTCGTGCGAAGATTAACCCCTTTCGGATTCGAATTTGTGGTCAGACAAAAATTAGGAATATCAACCTCCCTTTGCCCAGGGTTACTTGTATCCACCCTACCCAAAGGGAGGGGGCAGTTGTTGACACCTAATTGTTGCCTTCCATAACTAAGTTTAATTTGGAGTTCCTTCGATTTTCAAATAAAACTACAACATTTATTTTATCCAAATAAAGGATTTTCAAAGTATTTATTTGGGTAAATTGGTCAGTTTAAGTAGCAATTATATATTATCATGTTCAATTATACGAGATTATATAATGTTGTTACTTAAGTATTTATTTTACGAAATATCAGGATTTAATCAAGGTTCGTCTTAAAATAAATGGTTGAAGTCTTGATTTAATCTCAAAGATAATTTATGTGGATAAATATATGTTTGATTTTATTAAATCAAGAAGCTCAGCATTAAACAAGGTGTTAATTCGTATCAAATTTTGATTTGATTTAGTCAATTTATCAAATTCGACTCTAATTGAAATCAAATTGGCCCCAATTGTAAATGCAATTGACCAATTGGTATTCAATTTGGCCAGAATTTAAATTTGATTGCCTAAATTGTAATCCAAAATTAGAATACTAATTCTCGAAACCCTCTACTCATTTGACCCAAATTGAAACCCAATACGCAGGCCCAAAAGCAAACCATTCACCAGTAACCCTTTTTCATTTTTGGGCCGATCACCAGCCAACTTTAACAATAATTAATACACGGCCCAACAACATTCAGTAACCCCAAGCCCACTTCAACCAAAAACCAACCCGGCCCATCTCTTGCTCTTTCTTCAACATAATAGCGTACAAAATACGCGTACAACCAGCCTTCAACATGCCTCAACAATATCGATTGACAACAGCAACAAGGACCCGTCAATCCGAACCATACCCGCGAATCCAGTGACCGAAATCAACCCATTTTTTCCTCTTTTACGCGTCATATGTGCCTCCCAGCTAATTTGTACGAAGAGGATGCTCGAATCTTCTAGAACAGGGCAAAGGTGGCCTCTCAATGTTTCAATTCCATGAATCTCGGGTACCATAGTACGAATTCGTACGTTGGTGGAGATTTCTCATTGGTTCTTGGGGAGAAGTGCTTTCTATTGGCTACTTAATTTTTGAATTTCATGAGAAACAACAAAAAAAGGTACAATCGATGGATGAAAACAGGTTGTGGGAGGGGGGAGGGGGGGAATTTTGGAATTAGAATTCAAAATTCCTTCTTCCAAATTTCGAAAATGCCCCAACCCTTTCTCTATATAAAGGATCTTGGGGCCACTGTTTTGGTGGTCTTCTTTCTCTTCTGGAAAGGGATTTTCTCTTTTGAGGCTCTTAGAAAAATAAAAAATTAATTAGTCGAAAATGGGGGCTTCTTCTCTTTTGGGGTAGGGAAAATCAGGTGGTGTTTGAAAATTTTGGGAGGTTCAGAAATTTTTCTTTCTTTTCTTTAAAGGGTTTGAAAATTTAATGCGCCTATTCAGTCGAAGTAATTTTTGGTGAAACTAAAAGGAAATTCGAGAGTTCTAAATTCAAGTTGAATTTTTTAGTTAAAAGTGGTTTGCAAAATCTTTAAGAGGAAAAAGCAAAAAGACGCTCTGTTGGTGGTCGACATTGCGACATTTCAATAGTGACAATTGTGCTGATAGCTCGTCATCCCGTTTGCTGCCCCCATAAGAGGTAAACGCCTCTTCTCACTTAAAGTTTTGCTGGGGTCTTCTTCTTAGATGTTTCTTTCTTTGTGATGTTGTTTTGATTGTAGTGTTATTTGAGCCTGAGAATCGTTTGCTGTAGAGGGTTGTAATGGCCATAGGATCTGCTGGCAAAGATTGTTGCTATGTTGTTTTGTTGCATCAATGTTTACGCTCAAACCTTTTGTTCCCTTCCTGATTTTGTATGTTCGTTTTGATCGTTTTGACTCACTACCTGATCCTCATGTTGTTCGTTGGTCTCGATCCTATTTTTTTATCGTAATCCATGTAGCCATGGTGTTGATCTTCAGCATAGTTGTTACTGATTTTTTAGTCCAAATAGTGTTACTTTTGAGCTAGAATATTTTTATTTTTGAGTCTAAATATTGTTGTTTTTCAACCTAAATATTGTGGTGCCTTTTTAATCTAAATTATGTTGTCTTGTAGGCCTGGGTATTGTTATTTTTTTTTTTGAGCCTAAATATTGCTATTCTTTTAGCTTGAATGATTTTGTTTCGGAGCCTAAATATAGTTGTCTCAAACCTTGAACATCGTTGTTGTAATACTTGTATTTTGTTGTGTTACACTAAGCATCTAATTTTTTTTTACATAGCATACAGTCGAGTCGGATCTTGTTTGGTGGTCTTTGAAGTCGATTGATAATGTGTTAGTTGCTCCATTTCGATCTGAATTGGTTTTCCTTTCAACTTTTTAAAATGACCAAGATAGATAATGTGTTTCTTTCTTCTCGCATAATGACGTTCAAAACTATTTATGCTTGAGGCGGTGATTCGTTCCTACTTTCTCTCATTGCTAAAAAATATAAATAAAAAAAAAATTTAGGTATCAAGTTCATCTTTTGGTGTCGATTAGAATAGTTGCTTGTCAATATCCTTGTTACTTTGGTTTAATTTTGGCTCATAGCCATTAGGTAGAAAATGATGATTCTGTTGTCTTTTGGATACCAATCTATGTTTCCAATGTTTCCTTCGACAAAATGCTTGAAGTCTATCTTTTCTCTGTTTTGTCTTTGTTAATATGTGTCCTTTGTAGCTCTACTTGTTGATTCGTTGTTTGTGATATTTATTTATTTATTCTCGATTATTTTCTAGCCGGTTTAATTATTTAGTTCAATATATATAGATTTTTGGCTTCAAGAATCTTGTGATGAATCACCTCTTAGTCATTAATTTTAGAATAAAGCAAGATTTATTTAAACCAAGCTATATAATTGGTCTTTTCTCTTAAGTCTGTGCTTTCTGATTGGTAAAGTTTAAGGTGATATTTCTATGGGTGAAGTGAATCAGTAGCTTTACATGATGTTTCTTTTAAGTAGATCATGTAGTACTATTTAATTCGTGTACAAAATGTGCTCCTTTTTTATTTCATCACTTATTTGTGAAGTATCTAACTTTCAAACATTTATTAATTTCCTTACCTTTTACTTTGCATATGGACACGTTTGAGTCCTATATGGACTCTGTCATCTTTGCATCTTCGCTATGCTCCCATGAGGCTCACCTCGTTGAACTAAGCCCAAACATTTATCCCATGAAATATGGATACGTGGAGTTGGAAGAGGAAAATGGGTCAAAGTCCCATCTTTGAAGCGGCCAAGAGACTTGAAAGTCTCGGTTTCCATTTCATTCATTTATTTAGTCATTTATTATCGTCGTGTTTATTTATTTAGTTATTTATTCATTCGGGCCTCGAAGCCAAAGTTGTATTTAATACAGCTGGAGACAAAACTCGAGCTAAAGGCTTAAAAAACATATAATTAGGACAGGTGAAAGGAGAAATGGGTTGAAAACCCAACTAGATTAGGACAGGTTTAGTGATTTGGGCTTCAAAGCCTAAATCACTACTTCTCCTCCCTTCCCCTTTCTTTTTGATTATTTGTTTTGCATGCCTTTTTGCGAACCTAGTCAAATCCCCTAATGAATTCGCTAAAAATTAACTTTTGCAAACTTTCAAAGTATTTCTAAAAGTCAACCATGTTTCAACAAATCAAAATTTAGAAAGTTAATCAAAGATGTTTTCGAACAGTTCGGATAACCGCAAGTTAGCGGACGTTTTAGGTGCCTAACACCTTCCTAAAATGTTAATAGGAACCGCTTATCTAGTATCTCTAACTTAAAAATGATTTTTCTGTTTTAGATCGTTTAAAGTGTTTTATAAAGGTTTCTTAATTCCTTTTCAAAATTAAGTGGCGACTCTCAAAAAGTCAAAATTTCTCCGCAAAACATAGGGGGTAATAGGACCCCCGGAAAGTTCAATATGCTCCACTAGAAATTTGGTTAAACTTCAAGTATTTTCGTGGGTATTATCCCTAGAATTTATATGGACTAAATTTATCAATCTGATACATAAAAATCATACCTTTGGTATTGAGTCTTTTTTCGCAACTTTTTTTTTCTCTTTGCAACATCAACAATAGACTTATGAAGAAGTATGTTAATGGAGGTTGGTGAAATTTTCTGGCGGTCAATGACCATAACACACATACTACGACTTTTTTTAGGTCTCTTTTCACAACTTTTTATTTTCTCTTTGCAACATCAATAACAAATTTATGAAGAAGTACGTTAATGGAGGTTGTTTGTGAATTTTTTTTCAGCGGCCAATGGCCATAACACAGATACAACGACTTTTTTTTTTTTGCTTATTTTTGGAATTTTGTCAATGAGAGTTAATTGCAGATGAATTTATTGCTAACTTTTATTACTTACCTAATGATTAATGATTTAATAGCCATGTTTTCTAAGGAAAACAGAATTTTTCTTAACCTGCAACAATGTCAACGTGATTTAGGGAGAAAAAATAGGAGTTGTGTGTTATGTATCAGATAAAAAACTTATTTAGAGATTTAGAAGGTATTTTTGTAATTAGTTTAATCGGATGGAATTTTAAGTAATATAGGATACTTAAGGTGTTGTTTTATGTAATTTATCCATAAAAGCAAACATTAAACAATTTTCACATTTTTTTTGAAGTTGAATTTTTTGTTATACCTAAAAATGGTAGTTGTCTGCTATTTTTTTTTTTTTGGTTTCCCAAGGTATCCCCACGGCCGCGCGCACTAAGTGGTAGAGAATTGGCCTGGTTTCCCAAGATATCCCCACAGTCACGCACTAAGCGGTAAAGAACTGGCCATATTCCACAGCCGCGCACTAAGCGTTAGAGAACTGGCCATATTTTTTTTTGATTTCCCAAGGTATTCCCACAGCCGGCAGCCGTGAGACTAATCCTCCGTTCCTACTGTCAGCGCACTAAGGGTAGGAAACTGGCCGGCAGCCGTGAGATTAATCATCCGTTCCTACTGGAACTAGCCACAGGGTTTTTTCCATTCACCAGAGGTGGGGATCGAACCCCCAACCTCTTGCTTAAGGGGTGAAGTGCTGAACCACCACACCAACCCTTGTGGTTGTGAGTTGTCTGCTATTGATTTTGCATGCAATTTAAGAAACAATAAATTATAAAGATAATTTACTATATTATTCTTTGAATTTATAAGTTTAATATTTTGAAAAATATTGGGTAATGAATTATTTTTAATATCAAAGGTAAAATAGGTACAAATTAATAAATTATCCGTCAATTTTTAATTTAAAAAAGTATTATTGGATTTATATTTTTAGTAAGATGAACAAGTAGAAAAACTACTTAAACTTCTTTTTAAAATCACTTCTACAAATTTACCAAACATTATTTTTTTCGAAAAAGAAATATATCCTTTTTTCTCCAAAAAAAAGTTATTTTTTTGAAGAAAAAAAAAAAAACAATCCAAAGCAGTCACTTACTCTATCATTCTTTTGTAAATGGGATTGTTAATCAGTATCAATCGATTTGATTGTGTTGAATAAATAAATAAGTAATCGATTCTTCTCATATTAGTTGGGTATATTTTATTTTATATAGTGATTAAAAAATTATAAATAAGCATATAATTTTACTAATTCACCTGTTAAAAAGCTTTTTGAAAACTTTACAAACAAGTATGAACACTTTGAAAAAGTATTAATTGCAATGATAATATGAGAAAAATTTAACCAATGTTTTATTGATTTAGCAAGATGACCAACTAATATGAGATAATTAATTTTAGTAAGATGATCAACTAATATGGGATGAAGGAACATAAATAACAAAAAATGTTTTATCTTTTACTCCCTCCATTCCTAATTAGTTGTCATCCTTACTAAAAATAGATATTCATTTATTCTCTCCATTCTTTTTTAATCGTTCTCTTTTCTTTTTTAGAATTAAACGATACAAATTTTGACCAATATTTAAGTTGTAGTATTTTTTTAATCAAATTGAAAAAAAGATTATAATTTATAGTACGTATGTAGTTTTTGAATATTTAAATTTTAATTTTAAAAAAATTAAATTAATCTAATCTAATTTAACTTTGACACGTAGTCAAATTGACTCACAAAAAATAAGGAAAGCAATTAAAAAGAAATAGAGGGAGTAATACTTGTCATTTCACAAAATCAATACATAATTAAGTGTGTTTTTTCATCTTTACTCTTAGTCATAAATATAAAAAAATATCAATATAGTATAAAAAAGAAAGTATTAAATAGATAGTGATAATAAATAAAAATAATTTAGTCTTTTTTTTTAACCACAAAATAATACTATAATTGAACTATCGGAAATAACAAACATCACCAAAACTCCAAGACTAAACAACTACAAGCAAAGCACTACGACTACTGGCATATATAACAAAATAAAGCACGCCCGCCTACCTACTAGTAGGAACACACTCATATCTATTAACCATTTACCTTATTTAACCAAAAAGGACATATTCTAAAGTTATTAACCATCTACCTTATTTAATCAAAAAAAGACTTATTCTAAAGTTACAAAACAAAAAGTAAACACCAGAACCAGAACAATAAAAGAAAAGTTTACAAGCCACGCTAAAAGTCCGCATCAGCATCTCGGGCATCAACTACTAGCCGGTGTCTCTAACTTGCCGGTATACTAGATTCTTTGTAGTCATAGATGCCCATATCATGGCCTCGGAAATTATTGCCATCGGTACTATTCATCAGCAAAGTAAATAGAACCGGACCTCAATTCGGGAAATTCTGTGGTTGAGAGAACAAAGCTTCGGTTTTTGCCAACGAAAAATGCAGGATTGCCAATGTCTTCTAAGTGTTGAAGCTTCACACGATGATCATTTATGAAATCAACCTTAAAAACATTAAAAGTCATTGTCTTGTGGTAAATGAGATTAGGATCTTTAGTACTTGGCACTAAAGTCACTTCCTTGTAGTAAGGACCTTCAATATCTGGCACGCCCGCGAGTATAGGTCAGATTGTTTTAAACAATGTGACGTATATATAACAATAAAAGGCTTTTGGTTTTGGTGAATCACGTCCTGGTAATATAGTGGGTCATAACGAAGAGGCCAATCATATATATGTCGTCTCAAAATATGAGACTTATCCTTAATGTGAAAACCTCTTAATTGGATCACTGTGGAGATCCCAAGCTTCAAGGTCTAGGTCCACATAGCCGCTGAGGGTGTAAAATAGTTTCTTTAATTTGATGGTATTGTATAAAGGGGGAATCCAGCAATTGGGGTGATTATCATCTCGTCGTGTTCTTCTTCTGCAGAAGGTGAGTTTTTTATCCATACTGTAAATGGCCACAGCTATGCAGTCATCATCCATAGGAGATGACGAGAGAACCACAACAGAGATGAAGACAAGACGCGCCTATTAGAGTGAAGTGGTTTAACGGATAAAAGCTGAGGTTAAATAGAAAAAGTTGACAATCTTTACTACTTAAAGAACCCAACCATCCCTGAACTGATTGTCCGCAAAAATGGCAATAAAAATCAGGTGGTGGATCACTACTTTCCACTACCACCTCTTTCACATCTTTCTCCCACGGACTGTATAATCTGCTGACGGCTTCGGAGCCAGTATCAACAAAGGAAGCTGCTTGTTTGGTCTTCTAACTTCTCTACTTGCTGTACGTACCAGCAGTACAAGGAACACTGGTCGCATAAGTCATTGGCAAAGAATAGCGATTGCCTCTGATTGTTTCCATTGGACGACAAGGGCATGCCATCAATGAAGATGAATTCAAAATCTTTGAGGGATGAAAACCAATATTACTAGATCTCGACAAAGATGAATTCAAATTCTTTTTAAAAATTGAATGCAAATAAAAATGGTGCCAACTAAGTAGTATTTAGCAACGGGAGTGCATCTCAAGGAACAGAATACCCATATAGTCAATTTTTAACTCTTTTAAAGTTTGAATTTTAGTTGATTAGTTGGTTGTAACATGGTTGGTTCAACCATTTCTATTTTAGGTAAAATAAAACACTTAAATTTTTTTAAAAAAAAAATAATAATAAAAGTGACAGAATATTCAATAATTGAAAGAAAATAATTCATTAGAATCTTTTTCTATTTCTCAATTTCGAATACTGGTGTTCTTTGTTCTTGTGTTTACATTTAATCCTTCTAATTCTACTTGGGTACTAGAATGTCAAAATCAGAGACAGTCCACTCTGCCACTTGATTAGCATCTTTAAAAATTTCAGTTCCTAAGTCAATTGAACTCCACCTCCTCTTTGCTGGTGCAGTGCCTGGATCCTGCAACAAACATGTTGCGACGTTAATTTCACACACGTTAAACTATTACTGATAGTGTAAAAAGTCTTTACGCTCGAAAAATACCTAAGTTATATGTTGAGAATGCAAGAAAATTGAGAATTGAACCAAACCTGGTAAAAGTAAAGGGATTGAGACAGTCTCCCAACATCAAGCTCCCAAGTTCTTGGATCACCAATCCAACCTTGTCCTTTCTTAGTAGGATAACCATATTCACCCCAAACGGGATGTGGCAAAATCTGCAAAATCTCCTGAGGTTGAGGATTACTGTAAGGATCACATGGTGAACTAGGTTGCTCGATATGTATCCCATTCCCTGGTGAACAATAATAATGGTAAGCCTCATAGGGAAAATGAGACTTGTCGCTTCGATGAACTTTTGTTCCATTTGGAAATGTGTGGTATGGAGGGCACGATTTTTGGCTATCTCGGTTGCACCAGGATGGTGTTTCTGGATTCAGGATCATCTCGCTGTATCTTGTGACATCTGAAGTCACGTCTCCGTCGCATGGCTTACCGTTGTTCTTCCAACAACTCCCCATGTCCATCAGGTAAAATTGGCTGTTGCGGCCTCCACCTTGGATCACATTCAGTGTGAATCTTACCTTAAAATTTGGTGATTCTGGTATCTGCATAACAAAAATTTAACGTTTCAATAAGGGTAGTCGAGAAAATACACAAAACCGCGAAAAAAGTTCATGTTTTTAATCACTCACAATTTTTGTCATGCCCCTGGTTTGGTAATGGTATCCACCAGAAAAACCAGAAGTGGCATCTGATCTTAAGTAAAGCATCAACCAAGGATACTTTGTTGAGGTCCTTAAAAGATTGTGGAAAATCCAGCTTCCTTTACCTAGTTCTTTCTGCCATGTCACAGAATAGAAAGAGGTTGCACTTCCTTGGGTCAAATCCCATGTTCCATAAAAACTCCCTTTAAGAGTTGTCCCTTGTAAAGTTGTGTAATTGTGGTAAATCAATGGCTGATTCATGCATCCTTTCCCAAAACATGGAAATTGGCTAGGTGGTCCGAATGGTGGTACTTTGACACCATTTTTCGGGCATTTAGCAGCGAAAGTATCCATGTTACCACTCTTAAGCATGATCATCCAGAATTGCCATGGATTTGGCTTGTCATCAACTTGACATTTTGATCCCAAATATAGTTCTTTCTCCGCTGCATAAAGGTCTACGTTGTTAAGCGCCGGCTTCTTCAGTCCTGGAAATGGTTTTCCTACGCCTAACTTGTTGTCTTGCTCAGTCACTTTATGTTGCAACGTGTATTGATCTGCACCAGAGACAGAAAAATTCTCCCATATATAAACATTAACCATATCAAACATAACAAAATCAAGAAAACAGAAACACATACAAAGGAGGAAAGAAGGGAAGTTCAACTCACTTGAGGCTTTGTTAGCATCAAAGCAATCAGCAGCTCTTGGGCTTCCCATTTTGGGAGCTTCTTCTCCAACCTCATTACATTGGTTCCATGCCTCTATGGCCACTCTTAGCCCATCCCTTCTCATCCCTGAATCTCCAACAGCTGAAATGTACTGAGCATTTCCATCAAGACTCAAGGAGAAAACCCCACAAACACACACATTGATTAGCAAAAGGGAAAGCAAATTGAACCAAGAAAATGGACTTTCAAATTGAGCCATGTCTAAGTTTTCTTGCCTGGTGTTGTACACTAGCTCTCTCTCTCTATATATATAGATTAATGTTCTTTAAAAAACTAAAATCTAAGATCTTTATAGATTGGCTAGATATAACTCCATTTATTGTTTCATTATATTTGAAAGTTGACTGATCATTTGTCCTATTTCTAAATTTTCCTTTTTTATTATTATACAAGTATAGAAAAAAAATAATGCATTTAACTAGGTGGTGGTTGACACTTGCTCCATTTTTCCATAATTGGTCAGGTTCAAATTTGATCTTGAAATCTCTATCAGGAAGTTTCTTTTAACCAAAACCTCCAACAAGAATGATGTAATGTAATGTACTTTCAACAGCATCATCTAACAAACAAGATGTTGATTGCCTTTGAGACTTTGAAATTGATACTCCTATAATCCAATTCAAAAGCAATAAATGAAAGTGAACTTTGTTCCTTATTATCACATGTAAAATGGAATCTTGTCCACTAGAAAGTAAAAGTTGAGTAAGAATTAGTATTATTTTTTAGTGCAAGAACTTTGAGCCAAAGAAAAATTGGTATCAATTCTTGAACATAAAGGCATGCTCTTTATCATGTTATGAGGGAAGTAAAAGAATTATGCTTTTGAAAATTTCAAAGTAGCAAATATTTTTTTTTTTCCAATAAATACTATTAAAGTCATTTTAATTTTCTTGACACTACATATGCTTAAAACCAATTGTACTACCAAAAAGGACCCCACAAGAAAGTGGGCTAAAGAGAACCATTAGGTGAGAATACACACAATTGGTTAGTCTTGGACATATGCTTAATTACATGGTGTTTGCCCTTTAATGAGTTTTTCCTCCATTTTTATCTTACCTTAATGTTTTGCTTAGAAATCAAACTTACGAATAGCAGAACATAAGTTCTTTAAAGACGTAGGATACAATTTATTGGATATTATATTGCGAAAACATAAACTTATGTTTTATAAAAAACTATTTATTGAAGAACAAAAATTAAAAATCGCTTCAAAATAGTGGAAATGTAAATGACCCTTAAACAACTCGTTATTATGGGCTACGAAAGCTGCCATTTTTAAAAAAGAAAAAAGTTAAATAGTCAATTGATATGTTAGAAGTGATTAGTATTCCTTTTTTTTTTTTTTCAAAAATTAAATTTAAAGTTGACAAACTGAAATTACAGTTTAATGTGTTTGAAATTAAATTTATCCGATAAAATTATACATTTTATTTATTTATACTTGTACATTATTTCAAAAAGAGGAAAAAATCAAATTTACTTCTAAACTTTGTGAAAATGTTTAGATATACCTTCGATTAAAAGTTTAGTTCACCAATATCCTTGTCATCGAAGTTTTGATCTATATCTACGCTTGTTGTCAAGTTTTGGATCATATATAACCTGTTACTAAATTTTGGGTCATGTATAATCTGATCACCATTAATTGTTTTGCTAAAAATTTTCAACTCCTTTTCCTTTCTTTCTTAAAAGTTATATTTGTCACTTCATCTTTTATTTCCACATCATATATAATTAAATTCAACCTTTCTTCTTCACATTAAAATCCGTCAAATGCTCTTATCTACCTCACCCATCCCCCACCCCGACCCCCAATTTGTTTTCGCTGAGCTAAATCCCCTGCAGTTTTGGGTTGTAGAAGCATTTGTTCTTCGATTCAGAGTTGCGTTAAATCCTCTTATATTGTTAATTAATTTGCTATGTTAATCATGTTTATATTTGATCTTGTGTTTGTTTTGTGTTTAATTTAGCTAATTATTTAATTGTTTTTGTTGTTGTTATAGCTACTTTAATCGTATTTTGTTTGATATTGTGTTTGAATTCAGTTAATTATATAATCGTGTTTTGTTTGATATTGCAGTTTTTTTTTTTTTTTTTATGGTGAAGGAATTGAGTTAATTGTTGGTTGAAATTTTTGCTGTTTTCTGTTTGAATTCAGCTAATTACTTGGTGTCGTTTTGGTTGATCTTTTGCTGCTGTTAGTGGCTACTTTACTCGTGTTTTGTTTGAATTCAGTTAATTAGTTAATTTCGTTTTGGTTGATTTATTTTTTGTTGTTGTCAATAGCTACTTTAATGGTATTTTGTTCCAGGGTGGAGAGACGAAGAAGACAAGAATGAGGGTTGGGGTGGGGGCGGAGTTTCTCTTTTTTTTTTTTTTTTAATAAATGTTATTTTATTTTATATGTATTTTTAATATTTGATTTTAAATAATAAATTTTTTAATATTATAAACTTTTCTTCTGTATTTTTAATTTAAAATTATTTTTAAAAATTAAAAAACTATAAATTTTATAATATCATAAAACAGAGATGAATTTTATTTTTAAAAATAAATTTTTAATTTATTATTTTATTTTTTATTTAATATTATTGATTAATAATCTCAAAAGAGATAATACATAAATATGATCCTAAACTTGACACCAAATTATAACTTTGACCATAAATTTTGACAGTGCACAAATATGACCTTTAACTATTCAAAACTGCACAAATATGACTTTCGATCCTATATGGCAAAACGCGTGTTCAACACGCAAAACTGGGCGCGTCCAGCTTAAAATCTATGGGCATAATACATAAATATGACCTTAAACTTTGACAGTGCGCAAATGGGACCTTTAACTATTCAAAACTGCACAAATATAACCTTTAAATGATTTTTCACTATCATTTTTAAAATTATTTTCGGCTCAAAGATGAAAATAACATTTAATTTCTTTTGTCATTGAGGAAAAATCGCAATATTGAAGATTTATTAATTAGGTGGGTCAGCCTCATACGAAAAAATCGCGCGGATATGTATATCTATTATAAAGCAGAGGATGAATTTAAATTATATAATATATCTAAATATAATTTATTTAAATATTAAATTAAAGATGAAACTATACTAATAATAAAAAAATTATAATTTTAATAAAACGTTATTAAGGATAGTAGTAGTAGTATATTAAATTAACGTTATCAAATTAATGTTATTACAATGTTATTAAATTAACGTTATCAAAACGTTATTAAATTAACGCAGGGGCAGACTTATGTGATTGTCATGGGGTTCACCCGAACCCCCTCGGTAAAAAATTACGTTATATATATAAGGTAGAAAATCTATATTTATGTACGTATATTAATGTTGAACCACATGAAACAAGGCACTTAAATAGTCCAGTGGTGTTATTTGCTCTTCTTGGGCGCTTCCTTCAGCCTACTGCGCGGATTTAATTTTTTAATTAAAAAAAAGTTAGGTGTTGTTGCTATAGAAATAAATAAAAAATTTATAATAATAATAATAATAATAATAATAATAATAATAATAATAAAAACGACGCCGTTTTAACACAAAAAAATAAAATTTTGACAGTGCACAAATATGACCTTTAACTATTCAAAACTGTACAAATATGACCTCCCTCCAAGTTAGCCCTTTTAACGACGTGGTACCGTGTGATTGGATTACCTTTCCACGTAGGCGCGAGTGAAACTCACGCATGGGTTGCAAAATCGGAGGTCATATTTGTTAAGGTTTTGAATAGTTAAAGGTCTTATTTGTGCACTATCAAAGTTATAATTTGGTGTCAAGTTTAGGATCATATTTATGTATTATCTTATCTAAAAAATTAATTAACGAAGATATTATAACATGTCAGTGATGTGGATATGACGTGATATTTTTTGAAAGAGAGTGAGCCACACATATGGTCAGAAGGGTTCAAAATATTGAAGTATCCACTTTACAAATGGAAACAAGTACAAGGGTCCACGAAATCATTTCGTCTTTAGTTTATAAATTTTTAATATGTGTGTAAAAAAATAAAATGACCAACTAATATGAAATAGAGAAAAAACAACATCAAGTAAAAATAATCAAATCTAAAGTTTTAAAACATCATTTAAAGTTAACTTAGGAAAATATGCCTTTCATTAAAGTTTTTTCTTAAAGACTAATGTCTAAGTCAACCAGATTCAATTAAAATGAAACAGAAGTAATTAGAAGCTTGTAGATGTTGATGAAGTCTTTGGGAACCTTGGGTATTGGGCCAAGAAGAAAAGCAATTAGTACATATTTGGCTGCCATGCTGAAGCCAATGCCCCATCCTCAAAAGACAAAGCAATTTTGGCCCATAATTTGCTAATTGTACTCACAATAATGCAAGTATCAATCACACAAGGTGAAGTTACTAAAGACAAAGCTAAAAGCAAAAGAAGGAACCCAATCTAAAAAACAAAAGACAAGCTAAATCATGTTTAAGGTACAAAACTAAAGTGGAAGCTTTTGGGCCCTACTATGTGCCCTACCTCCTTCATCCAACTAGTACTACTACAACTTTTACCCATTTTAAATACCATTTTGGGATACTCGTGATATCTATAAAACAACTTAGAAATCCTATATAAAAAAAAAAAATTAATGTACATATAGAGAGAGAGTTAGATTTTGAATCTCATACACACAAGACAAGAGGTTTATTCAATAGTTTAGAGGATTCATTATTTACCTTGACGTTCTAAGTTCAAATCTAGGCACGGAGCCACCCACGGACACAAAGGAAAGGGGAATGAGGTAAAAGGAAATCGACCCTACACTACTTGTGCGGAAAATTTTCACCTATTCCCATTAGATAAAAGACAGAGTAGTGTCTTGTCTAGCAACTGTTTATAGTGCATGTTAAACTTAAAATACAAGTAAGAAAATTCAAACACCTCAATATATGAGTAAAATTCTACATAAATAATAAAAAAAATGGTAGAGAATAAAAGACAAAAAGTAAAGTACTTGGTTGAGGGTAATGACTTTAGGTAGGAGACCAAGTGAATTTGGTCCCTTGAGGATAGAACAGCAATTCTGCAAAAACTAGAAAGTAGAAAGAAGTGGGTAAGTGGTCACAAGATTTTTCAATATGGCGGGCCTTTCTTTTGAACTAAATAGTAGTAGTACATACATTTCATTTCCAAAAAGCAACACACACAACAACAACAACCTAAAAAAATGGACACCTTCCTCCAACATGAATCCCACTTCCCTATTTAACAGGCCTAACTGCCCCTTAACTGCTTCTATTTCACTTCTTTTTTTGCCCTTCTAACAAACACAATTCATACTAGCAAATTTCCAAGATGAAGTGGGGTAAAAAGAAAACTTCATCTTCATTGATCACTAATGTTTTCCCTGTTTCTTGGCTGTCAAAATTCAAGCAAAAGAAGGATGGTAATAGTGAGTATCAAGAAGCAGCAAAGATGAAGCACAAGGGCAAGGTGAATTTGACTTCATTTACCTCGCGGTCAGATGTTAGTTTGAAAGAAGGCAGATTCTATGATGATGATCCTTATTGGAGGCTTTCTTTTACTGAAAACAACTTTGAAGCTCATCATCAGAATCAACAAATTCAGAACCCACTCTGGTGTGGCTCTTATGATGAATGTGATCAAGATTCAACGTGGAATTCCAAGAGTATTTTGGGAGAGGAGAAGCAGAAGTTCAATGATATGGTTTCGAGAAAGATAAGGGAAAAGCCCAAAAAAATGTTGATTTCACAGAGTGAAGCAGAATTCAGCAACAGAAGGAGGAATTCTATCAGAGATGAGAAGTTGAGGAAACTTAGTAGAAGAGCTTTGGAGGAAAGAATAGCCGAAAACGCTAGGGAACCTGATCCAGAAGAAGAAACAGCAGCAGAGGTGATAGAGAAAGATATATTTGAAATAGAGCCCGAGAATGAGAAGGTAGTAAGGAGGGGGAAGGTGAAATCAACAGCCTATAATACAAGAAAGATGCGGAGTTTGTCCAAAAAGGATTCCAGTCTGAATTCAATCGAGGAAAGTTGCATGATGTTGAAATCTATGAATCTAGAGGAAGAAGCTGGTGCGTTATCTGAAGAAGAATTTGAATCAGAATGCCTAGAGATGAAAGAAATGAGGATCAAAGAAACGTCAGAGAAAAGTGGTTATCAGCAGAGAAAATCAGTGTACATAAACCAGAAGAGAAGACGAAAACATGGTGTTAAAGTCAGAGCATATTCACCAAGAACAACAGCAAAGATGGAATGCAGAATCAAAGCTCTTGAAGACGTGAAGAAAGCAAAGATGAAGATGAGACAGAAGACAAAGGAGAAAATGGGAGGAGACAGGACAGTTTTCGATAGCTATGCTGTTATGAAGAGTTCATTTGACCCTTTCAGTGACTTCAGAGACTCGATGATTGAGATGATCACACAGAGAGGGATAAAAAACTCAGAGGAGCTTGAAGAATTATTGGCTTGTTATTTAACTCTCAACTGTGATGAATACCACGACCTCATTATCAAAGTCTTTCGTCAGGTATGGTTTGAGCTGAAGCCGGTCAATATAGGAGCAGAATTACAGAAATGCCGTTGTTCTGATGACTAACAATTGCTTAGTTTGAGTTTCTTCATCCAAATGTAAATAATTCTTAGGTACTACCTCTGTTAGGAGATGTTAATTGTTTTTAAATTATGATGTACTTAAATACTGAATTGAAGAAAAATGCAATTTAAATTACAGACATCACCTTTTCACGTTTGCAAAGAGTAATCAAGTAGAATGTTTTATGCATTTTCAGGGAAATGATCACAGGATTGTTCATCAAGATGTATTAGCTCTCTTAACTATGGAATTAACAAGGAGTTTAATTAGGACTAGAATCTGGAGTATAAATAAGGGGTAAGAAACTTATCAAAAAATAAAAATACCTGATTGATAAGAACCGGGGTATAAATATAATAAATATAACACAGGCTTATCTAGGCTCTTGCACAAGTTTACGATAGCTGCTTCTTGTCATTTACAACAAACTATTTGCTTCTATTACCAAAAGAGCGTCAACTATGAGCAACATTTTTGGTCTGCATAAAGAAAAACTCCATTCTTTACCAGATTCGATCTCACCTGTGATTCCCTAAGGTCTTTGCCACCACTCAAATCTACATACTATAATTCCCATCTGGCAGCCTGAAAAGTATGAGAGTATTAAGGGAATCAGTTGCAGGCTGTATAAGCAGGCCAGCAAATTTTTGTACAAGAAGTATTTTATCCTTGTGACAAGATTATCCCTTCACCAGCCAAGAACTCGTGAACAACTCCATCAATTTCAATCATGCTACAACCTGGCTCTTTAGTTATCCCCTCGTTCCTCATCTTTCTTCGCACTTCCCTCACATCACCCCATCTCCCCATAGATGCAAGGACATTTGATAGCTGAACATAACCAGCACTGTCGCAAGGATCAAGCTCTAAAAGTTTGGTAGCGATGTGCTCTGCCAATTCAACATCATTGTGGCTTCTGCAAGCATTCAAGAAGGACTCCCAAATAGCAGGAGCTTCTTTCACTGGCAATTTGCTAACGAGTTCTTCAGCCTCCTCCAATAATCCAAATCGGCCAAGTAAATCAACCATACAACCATAATGCACAAGCGTCGGCTGAATTCTATACTCATTAATCATGAGATCAAACATCCTACGGCCCTCGCTTAATAAGCCCCCTTGACTGCAAGTAGATAGAATGCTTACAAAAGTCACCTCATTGGGCTTGATACCATCAACAATGAGCTCATTGAAAGTCTTTAATGCGTCATCCAAGTACCCATGGTTGCTGAACCCAGCAATCATTGCATTCCAAGTACTAATATCTTTTCTCAAAGTACCACTAAACACCTCCAAACCTTTCTCAATACATCCACATTTACAATACATATCCACAAGTGCAGTAGCAAGAAAATTATGAACCTCAATCCCATTCCTCTCGATAAATGCATGAACCCACTTCCCCTGGCTAAGAGATCCAACACCAGCACAAGCAGCCAGCACATTCACAAGTGTACAATCATCAGGCTTCACTTTAGTTCTCAGCATATCCTCAAAAAGAGCCAAAACTTCATTAAACCTATCCGCCTTAGTATACCCGGTAACCATAACATTCCAAGAAACAACATCTTTCACCAACATCTCATCAAACACCTTCCTTGCTTCATCCACCAACCCAACATTAACATACCCAGAAACCATAAAGTTCCAAGATTCCACATTCTTCACAGGCATTTCATCAAACAACTCACGCGCATATTCAATTAAACCCCTTTCAGCATACACACTCAACAACGCATTCCACGCTATAACATCGTCCTCAACCAACCTATCAATCATACCACGCGAAACTCCAAAACAGCCACATTTCGCATACATATGAACCAAAGTATTGTACACATACACATCTTCCTCAAGTCCAACTTTTGTCACTAACCCTTGAACTTGTTCACCTTGTTTAGCATTTTCCATAGTAGCACAAGCCTTTACAACAAACGTAAACGTATACTTATCTGGGGAAACTTTATTTAACATATTGAGGAAGATAATGAGTGCGAGTTGCGGAAAGGGACTAGTGGAATAAGCACGGATGATGGTGTTGTAGATATATGAGTTGGGTTGTTGAATGTGGGTGAAAACGGAGAGTGCATATGAAAGGACTTCAGGGGAAGAAATGGGAAGAAGAGTGGCTTTGGTTAAGAGGCGACTAGCAGAAAAAGGGTTGTGGAAGAGGCCAGTTTTGAGCATGAAAGCGTGAGCTTGGTGGAGTTGGGAGATGGAATTGGCTGTTTCTATGAAGGAGAGGATTGATGGTGTTGGTGAAGTTGCTGCCATTGACGTGTGTATTTTGGTTCTACGAGTAGCATGTGTTGTGTTTAGTATGAGTAATACCATGTCTTTTGCTCGTAGTATTTGGGCATGTGAAGACAAGAAGGGTAAATCATAGATGCTGGTGCGAGCTATTGGCGATGACTAGGTCAAGCATGTCTCAAAATTATTTTGTCAAATATTTAAAAATTTGAAAAAGTTGAATTCCACCTCATCACCAACTTTTCCAACTTAACAATTTCAGCATAACTTTTATAATTATTCACTTTAACTCAATACTTCCAACTTAATAAATTTACCCACAAGTTTCTAATAATACATTTCAACTCACTCCATCATCCACCATTATATATACAAAAATATCTAGGTTTTTCAAAAATATTAAAAAAAAATTCAAAAGCTAAAAATAGAAGGTGGTTATTTTTCCCTCCAAAAAACTCCGATTTCAGCGTTATTTTTCGGCGATCAGCTGTAAATCAGTCCACAAACATCATAGGTTTGTCCATTGCATCCATTGTTACCCCATTTATTTCCTATCTTCTCAAACACACTTTCCACCATTATTAAAAAGCTTTAAATTACTCACATTAGTCAAAATCACTTTAGAAAGTGCATTACAGCAGCTCAGGCGACTCCAAGTTCATTTTTCTATTCCATAAACCCAACAATCATTGATTAGAAGTAATAGTTATAATTTTAAGTTTTGTACGAATATCTGCACAGCCATCGACCCGTCATCGTCAGTCATCGACCGTGCTAACATCCCGACATAGACCCTAAGCATAATCTATCATCGACCAAAGCTTAATTCTAGGATGTCTATTGCAGAATTTGTTCTGGTTTCTGGTGATTTCATGGGAGAATGAGTGGAGACTCCCAAATGTTGGAAATGGAGATCATTTACCAAGGTGACAATTTCCGTTTCTGTTTGCCGCAACAGTTTGTACGATAAATTCATTGTAAGCGTAATGCAGAGCGGGGATCTAGATTGCGCATCGAGCGACATGGTGATTAGTTATCTAATGCATTCGACGAAAAAGGTGAATCCTGCGATCATAAATAGCAATGTACGTGTGTTGACGTACATAATGGATGCTGATACAGATGACTTTAGGCCTATTTTGAGGATAAATGTGGTTGAGAGGTCCTTGAAAGACCACTGAATTCATCAGCACCCGCACCGCGGCGCCCGGCAGTCGACGATGATTTGATCGACGATGATTTGAATAATTACGAGAACGATGGCGATCATCCAATTAATATGGAAGATGATTCTATGCATATAGAAGACCTTTCATTGGACTCGCAAGATGAAGAAGAAGACCGTGGAACGGGATCACAACTAGGACACTCCTTCACCGACAGAACCAATTTCTATTGTGGTCAAACATTCGCCGAACATGCGATGGAAGCTTTGCGAGAAAAGTATGACGATGGCGAAGGTTATGGTAACTCCATCTACGAGTACTCTTCACCAATTTATAAAGCTGAAAGTTAGCTCCTCGCATACTCGGAAGCAATTAACATTGTCCCTCTGGAGGCCGAATGGACTGTGCCACAGGAATCACTAGACACTAAAATTTCTCCACCCCCAACGATCCAAAACTCGGAATGAAGAAATTCAAACGCACTAAGGACGTCGGTGAGACACTCAAGTCCAAAAGGAGGAATAGGTGTTCAATATGCAAGAAATTCGGGCATAAAAGAACCACGTGTTGAATGGCCATCAAATCATAGATAGGCTTTTTTTTAGCTTCAAATGTAAAGCTACTGTTTTGGTAGCTAAATGTGCATTTCTGTAGATTTTAACATTCAGTTGTAATCGACTTAAAGCATTGTCTACGATAGACTACGTAAAGTCTACAGTCTATATTTCACAAGGTCAACAAAATATTATGTATTGGTTATATTATTGCTTATCAAACACGCTATCTTGGTCATTTTACTTCATAATCTCTCCAATCGATGCAATGAATCATTGTTTCCCGTTCTCATTTAATGAAAAGCTGCAAAAACGTTTGTTCATGAGAAAAATAGCTGGTATACGCAAACCAAGCATTTTCTCTTCTAACACACATCGACTGACCATTGGGTGGGTAGATGAAAGGACGCCATCTATAGGTCTATAAGTACAGTGCCTATTTCTACGCAACCCTTCACTTGTCCCTAAACCCAAAACATCAGAAACCCTTTTCTTCTTCTTCTTCTTCTTCTTCAGCCAAATAAAAAAACATGCCTCCAAGAAGGATACCCCTGCGCCCTATCAGACGTGTTCCCCCAAGACACTACGACCTCTTCCTTCTTAGGAATGATTTCGACCGCCTGTTCTATGGCCTGGGTCAAGACCGCATCTACCTAGTGTCACACCCTTTTTTCGCTCGAAGGGTTCGAGTCAAAGGGTTTTCTAATTAAAGTGACAGTATTGAATAAGGTTTATTTTAATTACAGAGTCGTCACTTGGAATTGAGTTGTGGTGTTCCAAGTCACCTTATTGAATCTCTAATCAAAAGAAAATGACTCTTATTATGGTCTGCGAAAACAGAAGACTGGGTAAGAAATTCTGTTGACCGAGGGGAAGGTGTGAGGCACCCCTCGAGTCCCGTGGTTCTAGCACGGTCGCTTTATTGACTTATACTTAAACTATTTTGATAAATTATGCCAGGACCTAAATTCACTCATTTTAGTATAGCAAAACTGTATACATATTATATTAAATAAATCGATGAAAGTTTAAAAATATTTGTCAAGTTAATTTTAGAAAAATATTTACCAAAGTGTATTTTTTTTACATCCTTGTATTTTAAAATATCTCAAAAAAAATACGTATGCCACATTCTTTATTGAGAAAAATATTTTCATTGTGACTAAAATTTATTTTATTATTTTTTATTTTTGGATTCCGACGATAACAAACATGAATAAATTAATTATTATTATTTAAAGTTCAAATTAATGAAATTACGTAGTTACATCTTAATCAAAATTAACATAACAAAGTTAATAGTAAAATTTTTATAATCACGTAATAAGGCTACCAATGTTACATAATCATTTTTTTTTAAAAATACGTAATTGAATCACATATAAAAAATAGAAAAAGTTTCAAAATATAATATCAATATTTTAGAAGTCAATAATGACTGCAACTCTTTATTATTCCCATCAATGACAACTTTTCTCCTTTGTTTTTATCTTAATAAAATTAAACCATTTTTATTATGTTATGAAACAAAATATATTTAAGAAATTATGGCATATATAAAATATAGGTTAATAGTCTCATACACTGCATAACTCATATATGAACAGACGAAAACTTTAAGAGGCAAGAAGACATAGGCATAACAGACAATCAAAAAATAAAATTAACTTCGGCGATGGCATCAACTGAACTTGCCGGACGGAGAAGGAGAGAAAAGGAGAAGCGGCGATGCGGTGGCTAACGGGTCGCTTGGTTCACGACACGGTTGAAATCCTACCGGCGAAATGTCGAGCAATCAAAATTGATCAGATCTGGATGGCCATGGCGTGACAAAGGTGAGCAAAAAGGAGAAGGGAGCGGTGCGCCGGTTAGTGGTGCTGGATGGTTTTGGTTTCCGTCGAGATGTGTTTTGGTGATTGTCGGCGCTCCAGTGACGGAAACAAAAAAAGAGGGACGACAGTCCCATTGTTCGACCGATTTACTCCCTTTTTCGATCTCTCTCTCAGTTTTGAACACTCGCCCCTTAGAAATTTTTTAAAGGAGAAAAGTAATATATGCCTGTGGTAGATTTCTACATTGCTGTCACATATAGTTAGTGATGTATTCATATTCTCATCTTTTGTTAAAATTTTCCATTTGAATTTTAATATGTCACTGTAATGACATTCATAGCAGTTTGAAGTTCAAATAACAAATCCATTAACAATAATTGCTAACACTTAATTTTAAAAGAATACCCAATTTCTACTTAGAATGAATAAATAATGTTACCTATACTTTTGTATAAACAAGGTGTCACGCCTCAAATCCTATTGGGGCGGACTGGCACTCGTAATCGAGGAGGCCTGAGAGAACCAGCTCATAACCTTATACTTCCCATGCATACCTCTATTACAACCCGAAATTCGGAAAGCATCATGTCCCATATAAAAGGAAATAATCACCTGTATAAGCTCGAGCACACATATATATGTATATACAATACTTGACCGTTGGAGCCATCACGTCTATTAACAAAACAGCACCTTGACTGTACATTAGGTCTACAAAGCCTCTAGACAATACACAGAATTTAACTAAGGTCGGGACATACCCTGCCATATAACTAACTTCTATACAATACAAAAAGTGACTGGATATGACACGGAAAGCCCCGAAGAAAACTGGAGCTCACCAAAAGCAGCTGGATATCTTGGCTCCTACTTGTGCAATGTATGAGCTGAGGTACATGTGCCTGCAGCATAAAATGCATGTCCCCCGTGGGGGACATCAGTACGAAATATGTACTGAGTATGTAAAGCTGTAGATAATCACACATGATATAGGAGCTCAATAGAAATTAGAAACAAGTGAATAAATCCTAATAGGAGTGGACCACACTTACTAGAACTTGTGATAACCTGTACATTGTATTTATTCAATCACTTTACCGTCGTTCTTATCATCTTTGTAATCATTACTGTACTGTACTGTGACCATTAGGGTGCCTCCAGTACATATCAACTGGGATCGACCCATGATAGGTTTATGGCCCTGGGATACCACCCATAAACACATAAATAGGGATCGACCCATGATAGGTTTATGCCCCTGGGATACCACCCGATAAGAGAGAACTTCCATCACTTAGTTCAATTAATCTTTGAGATTGTTATTTCGGTCACCACCGTATTTTTGATACTGTGAAATAATGATACATCAATAAGAGACATATAAATAGACCATCAATGCAATAACAATGAAGTAAGAACTCATTGGCACATCAATGAAGTGTTTTGGAGTCATCAATGCCATAACAATGAAGTAAAAACTTATTGGTATATCAATGAAACGTTTTGGAGTCATTAATAGCACATGGATCTTGTTTGAGTAACCGGATAACTTCTGACATTCATTAGTACAATAAACATGTAAGATTTGGAAAACAAGTAAGTATTGGAATGTCTTGACATCTTGTAGGGTGGAAACAAGCTCACTGGTAATGTAGGACATCATACAAAACCATTATGGATCACATGTTATTGAATAACTTTGGAAACTTTCTTAATAGAACAATTGTTCACTTTCATGCCAAAGATATGGTATAGAGTATGCTTTACATACCTGACTTTCAACCTTCAATACTAGTCCCAAATGGACTTCCCGTCTTTTTGGATTACTTATCTACAATGAACATATATAGCAATCTAGTATTAGCAACCAAACGTCACAATTCAATTATTTGAATTCACCAAACTAGTGGTTGAGTAGTAAACCTTAATTACACCATAAAGGGTGTCACTTTAACCCTCTTATACTCCAATTACATTCACATGCCATGCATATTCATACAACATCCTCCAATATCAAGTTTGGATTCATTTATCCTTCCAACCAATCCATTGAACCAAATTAAGCCATAGACATAAATAATCATCAATTCAATAGTATATCACCACATCCACCTTCCATAACTCAATTACCATATTCACCTTCCATAACTTAATTACCATATCCACCTTCCACAATTCAATACAACCAAACCATGCAAAATAGTCCATAACCCTATTTCCATCACCTTTCAATAACAACTAATACATATAATCCTCTATCACACATATACATATGGAAAAGAACAAAGGCAAACAATATTCATCCCTTAGAATTCACCTCTTGATTATGCAATCCTGTTTGCACAAATAATAGGTGCCGTTCGAAGCTCTCGAGATGACAAACGCAGTTATTGGATTACTTTGGAATTTCTACGGTTGAATCAAAAGTAATTTAAAGGTCAAATTTGGCTAGGGTTTGTTCTTTCTCAACGATTGATAATGAAAATGAGTTTTTGAACTCATATACATGTATATATACACATATACCCGTCCATAATATAATAGGAAATGACCAAAATGCCTTTAAAATTTAAATAATGTCAAATCTGTCCTTTGGTGGACTGTTTTGATAAGCTAAAGTAGATCGACCATAACTCTTTTCTTCGATATCGGATTTGGGTGAAATTGATATCGTTGGAAGGATAATTCAAAGGGATTTCATTTCATATAAAGTAGGCCACCCAGTTCGTCCTGTACAAGGAGTTATGGTTGTTTGAAGTTGACCCTAAAAATCTATTTTGATAGGCTGAAGTAAAACGAGTATAACTCCTTACTCAGACGTTGGATTTGGATGAAACCAATTTCATTGGAAAGAAGACTCAAATATCTTTCTTTTCATAGGTTGCAGCTCTCTCAGTTTATTATATTAAGGGAGTTATGATCATTCAAAGTTGACCCAAAAATTCGGCTGGCCTCAGTAGTTTGTGCGCAGGAAATTTTCCTGCACATTTACTATTCCCAAATATTCCGGCCACCATTTTATAGTTTCGAACGTGCTCAATTATATCCGAAACCTATCCGTTTTTGAAAATATTTATATCGTTAGAAAGCTTATTCAATAACCTTCGCATGGAACCATCGACAGACAAATTTCGATATAAATAAAATAATAAATAAAAAAATTAATTCCATATAAATAAGACCAATACATGTACTTGAATACGCCAATACACGTACTTGAATATGGGGTGTTACACAAGGTCATCGTTGTTAATCCTTAAATATCATTAGCAATACAACTAATCAATTTTGAAACTCACGTAAGATTTAACAAACGATTTTAAATTTCTTTAACTTGAATAAATTGTCAAACTACAGATTTCTTTAACTTGAATAAATTGTCAAACTAACAGAAAAATATAGTCAAACAAAAAGATACACACGCCTATATTAAATACAAATACCATACCAACAATACTATATAGAAGATGTTAATAAGTGAATAACAGACAGAAATAAGAGAAATTTTACATACTAAATAATGCATGGAATCCTTTAAACAACTTCATTCGTACTTTTGATTCATGATAAACTTATGAAATATTATACAAGATGAGATAAAAACCTGTATTACAAACTGAACCAAGTATCGATGCAAGAATGTTGTCACCGAAAACTTCAAGCGGAAACTCTAAACTTCAAATCTTTTTTTTCTTTTGTTTTCCTCTCTTTTTCTGATGTTTTTTTTCAAGTATCTGATGATGTCCGTAGAATAGTACGTTAGTTGTACTTAAATAGGGGAATTTGGGAGGGAGCAGTTTGGGTAGTTTAGGATTCAAATTGAATATTATCCTTTCTTTTTTTTTTTAATTTAGAATAAATAATAATAATAATAATAATAATAATAATAAATATTTATTAATTTTTATATTTAAGGAAATATAATAAAGGTTTATAAATAGCCTAAAAATAATACAATTAAGAGAGTATTAAAACTACTAACTTATTTATTTAAAAAGAAACATATTTTTTTTGTGTTATTTTTCTTAAAAAAAATTGGTATAAAATAAAATAATATCCTAAAATTAATTTCATTTAGTTATTTATTTTTAACTAAACTTTACTGAAAATAAAATAATAATTAAAATGATATCGAATCAAATATAAATATTTAATATCGAAAAATATATATATTACACTCGGGGAGGATAAAAAATCACGTGTCTACATTTTGCCCCTCTTTGTTTGAAATCTCGAATATTTTTCATACAAAGTAGACAAAGATATGATTTTTGATCCTCCGATTATTCAAAAAGAATATAAAAAGAAAAAGAAGATGTGACCGAGTCCTGCTTTTGGATCACCTACATATCCCGGGTTATAAGGGAATCAGGTTATAAGGGAATCAGGTCATGTGTAGTTCGAAGGTAAAATGGTGAGAGAACGAGTTAGAGATCGAGTGAGGTTCCATCGAGTTTCCGGTTGACGACTTCTCCTTTTACATTCACATGAATAATAAACATAAAATTGAAGATACAAGTGAAAGATCATATCTATTCAGTTATTCTGGAATCTTGACTTGAATCTTCATGACTTCTCAAATGGTGAGATAGTCTTTATTTTGAGTTGAACTTGAAACATAAAATGTTCCTCCTCGTTGGCTTTTGACATTAGAGAGGAACTTGACAATTGATTTATTTTTCAGATTTTCTTCTAGTTCGAACTGAAAAATCCACCCATTTCTTCAGGCTGGATCCTGGCTTGCTTTTCCTTCGCCCTGTTCTTCAGGCAGACTCCTGAACTTGATTTTCTACACCCTTTTCTTTAGGCGGGCTCCTGGACTTCCTTTTTCTTTACCCTGTTCTTTAGGCGGGCTCCTAGACTTTCTTTTTTCTTCACTCCGTTCTTTAGGTGGGCTCCTGGACTTCCTTTTTTTCTTCACCCTGTTCTTCAGGTGGGCTCTTGACTTGTTACTTCTTCACCCTGTTCTTCAAGTGGGCTCCTGACTTGTTACTTCTTCACCTTTTTCTTCAGGCAGGCTCCTGGACTTTCTTTTTGTTCATCTTATTCTTCGGGCGGGCTCCTGGAGTCAAAGTAAACAGTAAAACAGAAAAATAACATTCCATTCTTCAGAAGGGTCCTGAGTATAAAATAAATTCCCATTTTTTAGGAAGGTCCTGAGCAGAAAATAAAATTCAATGAACACGAACGAAATTTTTTCCCCAATTTATACTTAGAAAATGAATCGACTTAAAGATACGTCTTATAGGAATCAAGAGGGATGACTCAACTAAAAGGTACGTCTTATAGGAATCAAGGAGATGACACGACTAAAAGGTGCGTCTTATAGGAATCAAGGGGGATGACTCGATTAAAAGGTACGTCTTATAGGAATCAAGAGGATGACTCGACTAAAAGGTACGTCTTATAGAAATCACGGGGAGTGACTCGACTAAAATGTACGTCTTATAGGAATCAAGAGAAATGAATCGACTAAAAGGTACGTCTTATAGGAATCAAGGGGGATGACTCGACTAAAAGGTACGTCTTATAAGAATCAAGGGGATGACTCGACTAAAAGATACGTCTTATAGGAGTCACGGGGAGTGACTCGACTAAAAGGTTCTTCTTATAGGAATCAAGGAAAATGACTTGACTAAAAGGTATGTCTTATAGGAATCAAGGGGGATGACTCGACTAAAAGGTACGTTTTATAGGAATCAAGGAGGATGACTCGACTAAAAGGTACGTATTATAGGAATTAAGGGAGTGACTCAACTAAAAGGTTTGTCTTATAGGAATCAATGGGATGAATCGACTAAAAGGTACGTCTTATAAGAATCAATGGAAATGACTCAACTAAAAGGTACGTCTTATAGGATTCAAGGGGGATGACTCGACTAAAAGGTAAGTCTTATATGAATCAACCAAAAGATTCTTCTTATAGGAATCAAGGGGATAACTCGACTAAAAGGTACGTCTTATAGGAATCAAGGGGAATGACTCGACTAAAAGGTACGTCTTATAGGAATCAAGGGGATGACTAGACTAAAAGGTACGTCTTCTAGGAGTGATGGTTCAAGTTAGGAAGTGTTTCACCTAACAAATGAAACTTGAATTGTCCAGATTAGGAAGTGCGTCTCCTAGGGGTTAAATTTTTACCATAATTTGATTATCAAATTTGTGCAGCAACATTGCTTCTTGCATCTTTGGAAATGAGGCATTGCAGCCCTTGATATTTATGCTCTGATGTCCTTAATTTGAAGGTAACATGTTTCCTGTTTCATCAAAGAAAACTTATGAGTTCAAAAACATGGTGGTAGGTTTGTGGCTTTAGCTTCCATGGCAATCACTCTTGCTCTCGTCACATTTAACCTTGCTTCCAATCATTAGCATTTGTCACCGACTTGCTGTATCATTGACCCAAACTTAGATTATTAGAAGTGACTCTGAAACAAACACAGTATCTTTGCTTTGCCATGCTCCTCAAATAAAATCTTTAAACCTTGGTATTTTCATGAGTTTCCAGACTCGTCTGTTGACAACTTTTCTGCATGCCTTATTTCGGCTCACAATCATGTCTCTTTCATGCATTGGCTTTTTGTCTTGCTTTGTGCAATTGAAAAAACTGGTTGCTAGTTTTAAAAATTTTTCTCACTTGTTATGACACGAACTCGACTCAAAGACACGAGAAAAATGACAATAATTTTTATTTGATGACAAAGATACCAAGAAAAATCAAAAATAGAAAAATAAAAAGAAAAGGGGAAAAACAATAGGCATCTTTTTTTTTGAAACGAAAGAAGAAAATTTATTTGGGTGTGGTCGCCGATTCCAGCAATCATGACATGCATTTTGAATTTAAACAACCTCATCTACCCAAACTAATTATTACAACTCTTGTCCACTTATTGAGTTGAAATGGAATCAATCTTAAATATGCTCCCTCTAGATCACAATCCTCCTTCAGCTAGTGGCACCTCAATGGGTTTTTGCCAACGCCTATCTCATTTTTATTTCTTTCTCAGCTCACTGTCGCCTTATGGTGCCCAAAAGGGTTTTCACTAATAATACTCTCTCATTTTTACTTATTCATTTTTTTAAAAAAAAGTAATGTCCAACATACGAAACATGATTCACCCATAACATGTTTAGACTTGACATTCTCAAAAATCGTTCTGAAGGTCGTTCTTTGGTTGTAACTTGGATTTTGGAAAAGGTTAGAAAGAAAGGGAGGCATGAGGCTAAAAAATTTACATTATATTGGGTGAAACAGACAACTTTTGGAATCGACTCTTTTAAAGAAATAAACTTTGCCCCAGTTTCATTTCATTCTGGGTAATTTGAATTTTCTTTTGGTTGGACCGAACCCCAGAGTAGGATTGCCTACGTATCTTGTCATAGCAAGAATCAGGTTAAACGTAATTCAGAACTTGTTCTTCTGCTTGATTCTGATTTCTTCTTCTTTTTTATCAGTTGTTATTGACTCTTTTTCCCTTTTCTTTTTTTGTTGCCACAATTTTTTTTTAAAACTTTTCCGACTCTAGTCTTTTGCTCGACACTTTTTTTTAGCTTTGCTGACTCTATCTTGATTTCAAAAAAGGGGTATGAAAGAAAATAACACTAGAGCTCAAATAAAGTAAACAAAGGATGACACAATGTTGGATAGCAGAATAAAATGTCTTCGTCATGTCAATCCTTGAAAATGCAAGTACATAACATGCAATATGAAAGTAGGAGATGAAGAACATGTGTGACACTTTAACAACACTAACTTTAACTGAGTATGTATGCCACTTCTTCTTTTACACTTGTTCAGCATACTACTCCACCTTTGCAGTACATGCCTCACATCGAATGATCCATGCTTTCGTGGAGTTGATTTTATTTTTGTTTCTATTGAATAGGGATCTCGCATCCACTATTGACCTAATTGAGACATGTCTTTCAATTGATGACCAACTTATTCTTGTAATTCTCAAAATAATTGTCTTAACTTTTAAAGAAGGCTATAACTTGGTCACCAAATATTTCAACACTTTACCTATTGTCTCAGATGTTTTTTCTAACTTTAGCCCTCTGATTCAAAGTTTATGCTCAAATTGGATTTTAAAATCTGGCGAAAAATTTCACAGGCATGTCATATCACTAGAATTAACAAAAAATGTAGCGTTTAAAGAAAACAAACAAATAACACATATTTAAAACACAAAGGGAAAGGGACACTTCATTTAATTGAAATAGAAGATAAAAGGGTTTGAACATAAACGACAAAGGGACAAAACAAGATAAATCTCAAACTACAATCCTAAAATAATTCAAAAAATAGAAAAGAAAAGAAAACAAACTACTAGACCTCTTCCTAGTAAGGAGAGGGGTGACTTCTCGATTGCTCAGCCTGACAACTTAGCCATTGGTCTGTGTATCAGCATGACTAGAGTTTCCACCACAATCAGACACATTCCCTTCAACAAATAAGTTTTGGGGCCCCATACTTAACTCATTGTTTCCCACATATCGTGCAGCTCCATGTGCTGGTGAAGGACTTTGTGGGACGGTTGAGGTGCCAATGTTTTGCACCACAATAAATTTTTCTTGAATCATTTTCTTTAAATCTCTTTTCAAAATACGACAATCTTCAACACTATGACCTTGCATATTAGAATGATAAGCACATCATACATTAGGATCAAAATGTTTTGAATGTGGATCGAAAATATACCCAGGGATAGGAGTAATCATGCTCCATTGCCTTAATGTCTGGAATAAATTGGTATAGGACTCCCCAATTAGCGTAAAATTATCCTTTGCCTTCCTCCTCATTGCAAACTCTAACCTCGGATGAAACTTGGATTTAGAGGTTTCTTGGTAAATTTGTGAGGGTCAAGGACGACGTTGAGGGATCGGGGAGCACCATTGTGTATAGGAAGATAGATGAGCATACGACTGTGTATTTTTCAAAGGATATTGAGGAAATAGAATGGGATCTCTTGGATTTTGGAGAAAGGAACCTTGTTGCATGTGGTTGTGTGGATCTAATATGTAAGATTGGGATTGAGGCTGACAGTATTGGTGGGTTGGATCTGTCGAACTCCGTTTTGGCCCTGGCATGACAATAAATGTGTTTTCCTTCTTCATTCCTTCAATTTCCCTTGTTCGGTTGCAGTATCGTCCCAAATGCTTCACAGAATCGTTATGTCCATCATGTTCCTTAAATTTTGATATCTTAAAGCTTTGAAGAAGGTTGACACTTGAAGACATGCCCCAGTCTTTAATAGTGGGGAAAGGAGGAGAAGGATGCCCACTGGCCCAAGCTTTATATATTTCCATCATTTGTTGTCTTAGTCTCAAATTCTCTTTCTTTAAATTTTTATTTTCTTGACTCTTTGTTTAATCCATGAAGTCACTCTCTATATCCTTGTTGGACACAGTTAAACCTTCTTTAGATTTGGTGTGATGTAGAGGACCAGCCAAAAAACCACAAACCAACCACCTTAAACTAACTGTATAAGAAATAACAAAGGCATCAGAATGCAATATTTTTTCAAAAACTGTTTTTCCTTTCTCTTCTTTTGTGAAGATATCACCAAACCCCAAAAGGGTCGCCTACGTATCTCACTAAGATGAGAATCAGGTGTGCGTAGTTCTTGAAAATTGGAGATTCGAAGAAATATACCCATTTTTTTAATAATGAGAAATTTATTTATTTATTTATTAAATAATATATTTTTCATTTTTGAAAATAACTTTTTTTTGTAGTTTAAAAGGAAAGACAATCATTTTTTAAAAGATCACCGAATCCATTAAGGACTGCCTACGTATCTTAATAAAATGAGAATCAGGTGTGCATAGTTCTTGAAAATTATGTCGTACAAAATTTAGCCTCAAGACCCCTAAAGGTTTAGGGCTATTAAGATTTATATTTTTTGTAAAACTTAGCCTCATGATCCCTAAAGATTAAGGGCTATTAAGATTTATATATATTTTTTATTTTGTAAAACTTAGCCTTATGATCCCTAAAGATTTTGAGATATTAAGATATATATATATATATATATATATATATATATATATATATATACATATATAAAATTGAAATTGAGAATAAGAAAAATAATTATGAAAGTAATTATATTTTTAAAACATTCCTCAATAAATTTATGAATAATTCTTCAAAAGATAGGATCGTACCCCGAAAAAGGGCTTCCTACGTATCTCAATTAAGAGTAGAATCAAACTCTCGTAGTTCATGAAAACTGTAAAACTATGTTATTATAAATTTAAAATTTTCCTTTCTTTTTTTTTTAAAAAAAATAAATAAATAAAATTTTTCTTTGAAAAATAATTCACTAATTTGAGGATAATATAATCTCTTGCATTTTAAAGTTGCCTAAAAGTCGGTCAACAATCAGATAGTCTTCCAAACAAATGTCAAAGAGCACGTAGGATGCACATGTTGGTTTTTATAAAGTAGGTCACCTGTCCTAGACAGACCCGATCCCTGTGCCGAGTCCCGCTAAGTCAAATACATATGATGCAAATAAAGCGGCACCTAATAGGGATAACCAGATTCTGAGTTTACAGTTCTTCTAAGTTTAAGCTTAATAGAAATAGGTGTCTAAACTGGCTTACCCGAGCGGACACTCGAGCTGGGGAGGGATAACTTGGTCGGTAGTAAGGCAACACCGCCTTCGTTGCCGATCCGAACCCCGCCTAACATGTGTGACTATAATCCTTCATCAGGTGCCTTGACACTCCGGCTATCTAAAAAAAAAGTAGGATGCATGCGCTGCATTCCTTATATCCTATTTCAGAGACTCAAAGGGGGTGCGCAAGAGAAGACAGTATATAATACAGTTCAATCAATATCAAAACAGTAAATAAGCGACAAGTAGCATGTAAGGACAACAAACACAAAATCAACAATAATTAAAGCAAGTATAAGTCAATATAAAATCTCAAATTCTTATTATTCCCCAGCGGAGTCGCCAGAGATGTCACACCCCTTTTTCGCTCGAAGGGTTCGAGTCAAAGAATTTTTCCAATTAAAGTGACAGTATTGAATAAGGATTATTTTAATTACAGAGTCGCCACTTGGAATTGAGTTATGGTGTTCCAAGTCACCTTATTGAATCTCTAATTAAAAAAAATGACTCTTATTATGGTCTGTGAAAATAGAAGACTGGTAAGGAATTCTGTTGACCGAGGGGAAGGTGTAAGGCACCCCTCGAGTCCCGTGGTTCTAGCACGGTTGCTTTATTGACTTATACTTAAACTATTTTGATAAATTATGTCAGGACCTAAATTCGCTCATTTTAGTATAGCAAAACCGTATATATATTATATTAAATAAATCGGTGAAAGTTTAAAAATATTTGTCAAGTTAATTTTAGAAAAATATTTACCAAAGTATATTTTTAAAATATATCAAAAAGATACGTACGCCGCATTCTTTATTGAGACGAATATTTTCATTGTGATTAAAATTTATTTAACTATTTTTTATTTTTGGACTCCAACGATAACAAACATGAATCAATTAATTATTATTATTTAAATTTCAAATTAATGAAATTACGTAGCTACATCTTAATCAAAATCAACATAACGAAGTTAATAGTAAAATTTTTATAATCACGTAATAAGGCTACCAAAGTTACATAATCATTTTTTAAAAAAATACGTAATTTTTCGATCTCTCTCTTAGTTTTGAACACTCGCCCCTTAGAATTTTTTTAAAGGAGAAAAGCAATACATGCTTGTGGTAGATTTCTACATTGTTGTCACATATAGTTAGTGATGTATTCATATTCTCATCTTTTGTTAAAATTTTCCATTTGAATTTTAATATGTCATTGTGATGACATTCATAGCAGTTTGAAGTTCAAACAACCAATCCATTAACAATAATCGCTAACACTTAATTTTAAAAGAATACCCAATTTCTACTTAGAATGAATAAATAATGTTAACTATAACTTTTTATAAACAAGGTCATCGCTGTTAATCCTTAAATATCATTAGCAATACAACTAATCAATTTTGAAACTCACGTAAGATTTAACAAATGATTTTAAATTGTTTTAACTTGAATAAATTGTCAAACTAACAGATTTCTTTAACTTGAATAAATTGTCAAACTAACAGAAAAATATAATCAAACAAAAATATGCACACGCCTATATTAAATACAAATACCATAACAACAATACTATATAGAAGATGTTAATAAGTGAATAACAGACTGAAATAAGAGAAATTTTACATACTAAATAATGCATGGAATCCTTTAAACAACTTCATTCATACTTTTGATTCATGATAAACTTATGAAATATGATATAAGATGAGATAAAAATCTGTATTACAAACTGAACCAAGTATCGATGCAAGAATGTTGTCACCGAAAACTTCAAGTGGAAACTTTAAACTTCTGATCTTTTCGTTCTTTCGTTTTCCTTTCTTTTTCTGATGTTTTTTTTTCAAGTATCTGATGATGTCTGTAGAATAGTACGTTAGTTGTACTTAAATAGGGAATTTGGGAGGGAGTAGTATGGGTAGTTTAGGATTCAAATTGAATATCATCCTCTCTTTTTTTTTAATTTAGAATAAATAATAATAATAATAAATATTTATTAATTTTTATATTTAAGGAAATATAATAAAGGTTTATAAATAGCCTAAAAATAATACAATTAAGAGAGTATTAAAACTACTAACTTATTTATTTAAAAAGAAACATATTTTTTTTTGTGTTATTTTTTTCAAAAAAATTGGTATAAATAAAATAATATCCTAAAATTAATTTTATTTAGTTATTTATTTTTAACTAAAACTTTACTAAAAATAAAATAATAATTAAATTAATATCGAATCAAATATAAATATTTAATATCGAAAAATATATATATATTACACTCGGGGAGGATCAAAAATCATGTGTCTACACCTAGAGTGGGAAATCCGTCGAATTGTCCGTTTCTTGAGGGAAATTCTGGAAAGGTTTGGAATGGATGACTCTAACTACATGACCCCCCCACCAACACCACCATCCCCGTGAAATCTGTTTTTTAGTTTTTTATTTTGTTTTATGTTTATAAGTTTTTATTTTGTGTTCATTGTAGAAGCTTTCTTGTAGGATTGTTTTTAGAAGAAAGCTTCTTCGTTTTTTGCTTATTTTGGTTGTTCTGGATGATGTGCCAATGTTGGAAATGTAAAAATCGTATGATTATGCAATGAACAAAGTATTTCTATTTTCAAATTTCGATTTTCTCTTTTTGGTTATTGTTATTTTTGGTGTTTCCATCTGTAGTGAATGCATCTGAAGTGAATGGGGAGCATCTGTAAATACAGATCACATAAATAGTCTATCGTCGATCACATATATAGTCAATCATCGTTCGTATACTCAATCTGTCATGGACCTAACATAGTAGTTGATCGTCGATCATGTGAATCGATGAGCCATCAGTTAAATTAAAACAGATAATAACAAGTTTTGGGGCTGGTGGAATAAAATAATTGAATAAAAAATGATATAAACAAATAACAACATGTTTTGGGGCTTGTGGAATAAAATAATTTAATTAAAAAAGATTTAAACAGATTATCATGTGTTTTGTGGCTGGTGAAAGAAAATAATTCAATTAAAAATAATTTAAATAGATAATCACATGTTTTGGGGCTGGTGGAAGAAAATAATTAAATTAAAAATAAATTTAAATAGATAATCACATGTTTTGTGGCTGGTGGAAGAAAATAATTAAATTAAAAATGATTTAAATAGATAATCACATATTTTATGGCTGGTGGAAGGAAATAATTAAATTAAAAATGATTTAAATAGATAATCATCTATTTTGGGGCTGGTGGAAGAAAGTAATTTAATTAAAAAAGATTTACATAGATAATCTTGAACTGGTGGTGACACTTAATCGACCGCCGTAGATCATGACCTACGTCAGCCATCGATTAGTCCGGTCTACCATAGACGTACACCTTTAGTAGTGCATCGATTGATATCATGATTATGCGTAGACCACAGTGATCTATGTACACTACTATAGACCATCACTTGGATGCAGTTAAAAAATGAATAAATAAATTAAAAATAAATGTAGTGTGAATTTCTACACATGCGAAAGAGTGTAAATAAGTCACATAATCATATTAGTTAGGGGGGAGTGAATTAAGGAGTATGTAAATGGGTAGTGGTTGAATGTTCAATATCCTACGAGTAATGTTTGTAAAAGCATAAGTATGTTTTGAAGATACTTTTCCAACGGTAATAAACGACTACTTTTGTAAACTAATTTGTCATTCTGGGAATGCGGTTGTCTTGAGGACGTCTCACACGGATTCTAATCTAGGTCGTAAATTTATAATTATGCAATTGCGAAGGTGAGCTGTGTGTTTTTTTTTTAAAAAAGTTAAGTTAATTGTTATGTAATTATTATTTTTTTCCTAGGATGATGGCGCATACTCATTTTTTAAATGGCTTGATGAACTATCACCTCCAACCAGTCCATCAACATTGAGTCTGGGACTCGAGACATCAAATTTTTAAGGTTTGGCAAAATTTAATCTACTACAAAGACTCCAACAATGCAAAGAAAATAAAGATTTTCTTATGACTTTGTTCAAAGAAACCGAAGAATAAAGATATCACTTTAAACTATTGCTACATGACACCCAAATAGAGAGGGATCAACTAAAACAAAAATTAATTTTGGCCGAAGAAAGGGAGAATGTCCTAAAAATGATGTTATGTGTTATAATGCTAGTATTCATTCTTTAGAAAAGTGTAACATGGATGTAGTGATATTGAATAAATAATAATACTTCTATTTTTCTATAATGTTAATATTATTTTTGATAGAATCATAGTCGATTAAACAACACGTCAACTTAAATTCGACCAGCAGGGTAATGATAGACTATGCATACGGTATATGAAAGATTAAGTATACATTCTATGATATCAAGCATACACTATACCAACTATGACCACACCCTGCATATTCAAATTTTATGCCACAAATCAGTTTGATAGAAATAGATTCAGTACAAAATCATAACAAATTTCATAAAATAAAGAATAATTGTCATATCCTACCACCAGATCCTTTAACCTTAATATTTGTGAAATAAAAAAAATTGTCATATCCTAACAACTCATCATTCAACAACACATTAAACGACTTAGGATTCAAATGTCTTTTTCGCTATGTTCCTCATCAACACAAGTGTTACTGTTGATTTCGGCAACAATATCATGATCACATCTTTTTGGTCAGCTTCAGCTCTTTTTTTTCTCAACAGCTGCATCTACTTCTTTATTCTCACCTTCTTCTCCTTCTTTTTCAACATTTGCAGCAGCTGGAGCTTCTTCAGTTTCCTTTTCTTCTAGATCTTCTTCTCTTTCTTCACCTGCAGCAGTTGTTTCTTCCTCAACTTCTTCTTTTCGTTCACCTGCTACTTCTTTCTCAACTTCTTCTTTGTCAACGTTGTCAGTTTCTTCTTCATCGACTTTTTCTTTTTCCTCGCCTTCTTGTTCATCTGCTGTCGCTTCTTCTTTTGCATCTGCAGCTGCTATTTTGCCACCTTCTTCTTGGCTCTTATCTTCTTCCATTTCTTCTTCTTCATCCTTCTTTTCTTCTTCTTTTTCCTCTTCTGCCACAACAGAGGCCAACTCATCTATTTTGCTCTTTTTTTCTCCTTCTTCATTCCTCTCCGATTCATAAAGGTCCACCATATTACAAAGTGTTACTGATATTTAAAGCTGGAAATTCATTAATAACATCAATTATTGAATGAAGTTACCTCGTTCGTGCTGTCACTAATCCTTTTCTTTTTTCTTCATTCTTTTCTCTCTGATATAGGCAACAATATCCAACACTGCTTCCTCGAGCGCAGCAACACGCTTATGAAGATCCCCGGGAGATGAGGTTCCCGCTGCATCTTTGGAGGTGTTCGGAGAATCATCATTACCAATGCTTACTCCAACGGGATTACCACCCAAATCCCCGTCATCATCACTATCCTCATTTGAAGTAAGGACAGTCACCCCTTCTAACTCTTTCTTCAAGCCATCGAGAATGTTATTATTCACCTCGTCCGTATATGGCTCAAACGTAATCATATAATTCATCCTCGTCTCATGAACAGTAGGGATGATGTACGGGTGCACATTCTATAAAATATCAACTAATAATTACGTAACATTTAATACAATGGTAGTATTATTGCATAATAGAAAATAAGTTCATACCTCGATAACTTTTTCTTTATACTTGAATGGGTCGCCTTCGATTATCTTGTCACTTTTTATAGTGTGCCATCTGAGGATGCGGAGAATGGGAAAAGCCTCATCCATTGATTTTTCAGCAAATTCTCCAAGATGAGGAAAAGCCTCATAGATCTAAATCTGTAAGCAGTACAACAGTGAAAAAAATAACTTAGAGTCTATGACAGAGTATAAATAAAATGAGAATCTACGATAAACTCACTAAAGGATTTATGGTAGACCCCATGAATGCCCAGGAAAATCCGAATAGAGCATAGGATGCCTTCTGCTTCTCATCAAATAATTCCCTCTGCTTCTTCAGGTCACTTTTCTTCTTCAGATAGTCCATGGTCAGTTGAAATGTCTCTTCCCCCCACGAATACTTCTCGAAGAAACTCAAAGAATCAACTATTAGAAGCAGTTTTGTATCGACAACCTTCGTCGAATCTTTTGCAAGCAACATGGTGTGCAAGAACCATAGTAGACAACACTTAAACTTCTGGTCCTCGTTCAGCTTATTCCCTCTGATCAGGTAGAACAAGTTGGCCGCCGTGAGGTTTTTGTTTTTCGTCACCTTAAAAAAAATTGTCCCCTTTTGCTAACACCTTCTTCATTTTTTATTCACTGGGGTATAATGAGTAGTTCAGCCTCGTGATCAAACAAAATTCTATCAAGCCAAAACAGGCAGGCTTGTTGTTAACGCAGAACCACATCTCATGACGCATTCTTGATCTAACCGATATCTTTACCAGGAAAGATCCCACCTCGTCAATTATCGTTCGAAGGTCATACAACTCCATGGAAATACACCTTGAAAGATATGACACGGACAAGGGATCATTATCCTCATCATCACTATTTCTCCCACTTCCCTCGCTCTCTTCACTGTCACCACTGACGCTGCACTTAGCAACATCTTCACTAGACTCGACGTAGTCGCTTATCTCCTTTAACTTAGAATCTGATTCGGACACTGCCTCTTGAATTTTCTTCCTTTTTGAGACATTTTCAATTGCCTCAGCTTTTTTTTTCTACTGCTACCAGCAGAATCAGAAGCGGTACCGTCTTTGCGTTTAGGAAGGATGATTTTTTTAACCATTTTCAACACAATCTACACCTGTAAAACAAATCTCTCATTTTCAGTTCATCGACCACAAGTCTATCAATAGAAATAACTCAATGCTTAAATGAAACCCCCCACAAAAAATTATGAAACACCCCACCATTAAACAGTTCACTACACAAACATACAATAACTGAACCAAAATCCAACATGCAGTATCAAAACACAACAATAGCTAGAAATCAAACTCGTGCACCTAATCAAACTAATTAGCTATTAATATTTCAATTTTTACTATTTCAGCAATCATGTTTTAAAAGAATTTCATACGTCTGAAAATTGATTTCAATCTAGGGCATTCTCATTTCATAGACCACGGGTCTACGGATAGACCGTGGGTCTACGGACAGAAACAGGTCACTGTTCAGATCAAAATGCCAAAATAACTCTTCAAATAGCAATTATCCCACCATTCAACACTTCGTTGCTAAAAAAAATCACGACTAAACCAAAACACCTAAACAAAAGTTTCAAAATTCAACACCGTGATTGACGAAAAAATCTGTCAAAAAGGCCGCATAAAACCTCAACCATTGCTTCAAAATCAAACTCATTACCTATAAAATTCTCATTTTTTAACTACTTAATCAACCAAACTAAAAATAAAAAAAATTCCTACATCACTACGAATCGATTAGCAAAGAAAACCGTTTAAATGGATCTAGAAATGATCGAAACTTGATTTTAACTAACCTTGCGAAGCAACACGACCCCTTAACAGCTGGAGAAGAAGACGAAATGAAAATGACGTTTTTGGGAGAAGAAGTTTCAAAAGCGGGAGTTGAGAATTGAAGAGCAGAGAGAGAAAGTTTTTTCTTTTTATATTGAAATAAGTGGAGGGTGTTAGATGTATTATATTAAAGTTATAAAGTTGTAAAAGTGATGAATTGATCTCTTGGCCCACGTGTGGGCCCCACTTTTCCCCATTTTTTACACCTTAAAACCTAAAAAATAAATTAAAAAGAAATTAAGTCGACATTTGACAAATTAGTTTTGAAAGGTGTTTTTTTTTTCAATTATTCCCCCGATGACCAGGTACGACATGGCAGAAGTTAGTTGGTAATTGAGGGTATTTCTGACTTTACAATAGCTTTGGTGTTGTTATTGCTCCATTGTATCTTGTATTTCACACGGTCTGACGTGTCTTATTTAAGCTAAGGATCTGTTATCTATCGGAACAGCTCATTTTGTCTTAACGAGGTACAGTTTAAACTTATGCTTATTTTTTCCTTGTTAGATCCCATACATCAACAACAAATTCAGTATATTTTCGTATAGTGGAGTCTGGGGAGGGTAAAATGTACGCAGTTCATACCCTATCCCGAGGGAGTAAAGAGGTTGTTTCCGATAGACCCCCAGCTCAAGACGAAGGATCGTAAACCAAAAGACGAGCAAAATAATAAAATAACAAAGAAGCATCATCCACAAAAAAGAAGTGCAATAACCCAACCAAAGACCCCCTCCCCCAAATCTAGAACTACCAACCAAGCTACGCCTAACCTTTCTACTTACAGACTACGACTCGACCACACACCTTAGCCCTCTAACTTAATACTCTTCCTTCAAACCTTTCTATCGAGGGTCATGTCCTCAGTAAGTTGTAACTACTCCATGTCACGTTTAATCACTCCTCTCCAGTACATCTTCGGTCTATCCCTACCCCGCTTGAAACCCTCCAAGGCCAACCTCTCACACCTACGAATTGGGACATTCGTGCCGCATATTACACAAAATATTACTCGTTCATTGTTGTTGCCCATCATACTTTCCGAGTTTTAATATTATCAAGTATCATATACATGTTCAACCAAATATTCTACTCATAGCCTGAACTGATTGACTTGGACCATTGTTGAAACTTTTTGATAGGAAAACGATAGGTTATTATATCTTAGAGAATTATGTAGAAACGTTGGTATGAAATAGAACGTTACTAAAATTGCAATTGAGAATTTAATTTTTGTTTTAACAATGTTCAAGATGCCCAAATTAGACGGAGAGCCTTGGAGTAGCTGGTAAAGTTGTTGTCATGTAACCAGGAGGTCACGGGTTCAAGCATTAGAAACAGCCTCCGGCGAAAATGCAAGATAAGCTGCATACAATACACCCTTGTGGTGGAGCCCTTCCTCAGACACCACACATAGTGATAGCTTTAATGTGCCGGGCTGTCCTTTTATGCCCAAATTAGGATTGAGAGAGTACACGTCTATAGTGAAAATCTGAAATTACGAGTACAAGGAACTCGCGTACCGATTGAAGTTGCAGTAAGATTCAAGAATGGCCCCTTTAAATACTGAAGTTAATGTTAATGCACCCGAATCAATTGGCCATGCTAATTGGTATTCTGGAAATGTTTTATTTCCTTTTTCTGGAGAGTGAGCAAGCAACCTTTTTGATCCAATTGTAGTATGACAACAGAATCCGAAGCATTTGAATCTGGCCCAATCTAATCCAACCTAGGAACTTCGAACAGCAAGCCTGTTTGGACAGTAGAAGAGAGAGGCGGGAGGCGGGCTCGTCCACTATCCAGGCATGGGCAGAAACATACCATAGTAAGACGAGGAGAAGGAAAGTTGTGCCCTTTCTCTATGCAGAAACATAAAAACCACAGTAGGACAGGAATAAGGAAGCTGTGCCCATTCTCTATCCGAGCAAGAGCAAAAAAAAAAAAAAAAAAAAAGTTTTGGGTGGTGGCAACGATGAAATTATAAGGATTTCGTTTTTCTGTAGCAGAGGCATGTTTTTCACCAATGGATTCAACATCTAAATATATATATATATATATATATATATATATATATGGAGAAATCGCCTTATATTAGTATATAGTGTGATTTTCCAACAAAACCCCTTCCCTGTTCATGATTGAACCGTGCTTTTCCAAAATCTCAAATAGTTCTGAAATTTTCAAATTTGCTCTCTGGCCTGATAAGATTTTGGCCCAGATTGTATTGCACAACTTCAGAAATATATACTTTAGTACTTATAGACTACAGCCACAAGACACCTAAATCTTAGACCAAAAATACTTACTTTTTAACAGGAAGACAAGACAGTGATCTCAGACAAAGAGCAATCTCCAGAAGTCGCCCCCCCCCCCCCCCCCCCCCCCCCCCCCACTACTTGATCTTATAACCTGTGTCTTTTTGTGCTATTTTGGAGCATAAGAAACTAGGTGCAGCTGACTAATGCATAAACCTAATGAGAGACCATCTCATTAATCAAGGTTGATTTAGCAATGAAATGAACAATCCGCATAGCTAAGGTAGCAAAAGCTAACGATGAATCACACATCCCTGATCAGACACAAAAAATTTAAGTAAATGACGATGAACCTGACAAGAAAATGACATACATTAAGATATCTATCACCATATCAATTATTTTTTCTCTTTTAAAAGAAGATTGTGGGAAATCAACATCTCAATTATAAGTTTCAAATCGTATCACGATACCATAGCATTAACGTAGATTTTCTAATGAATATTACAGAACACTGCAATTTCCAGGAGACTAAGAGGCCGCTTAACAGAAGGGTTAAGTATTAGTTCAAATTAGTTGAAACAAAACAAGACGGACTTTCAACTACATATTAAAGACAATATCTGCAAAGCCCTTTTACTATATTACTCATCGATGCCTTCACACATGGAAACAATGACGTTAGAATGTCAGGGTCGAAGAAAAGCAGACGCTACGAAATACACCTTTATTGAAATGAAAAAAAGAAGGCTTTTGGTTCTCTAGCCTGCTAAACACCAACGTAACAGGGAGACTTAGAACCTCACTTCTTTCCATAAAAGCTTTTATTCAACACAATAGCCACACAGCACTTTTTAGGATCAAGATTTGCAATCTGGACAACTGTCTGATTCTCCAGTACGCCTCTACACCTACACATCACATGCGAGGCCATTGTACTAATAGCTTCAATGACACATCGACACTGACCATGATGGAACTTGTTATTTGATCGTAGGTCAAAAAATCTTCTAGTTTGTCTAATGTGCTAAACACTGTAACGAATACACACAAGTGAGAAGCTCTAGCCAGCCTTAATTTCAACAAGACTCACTCTATTAGATTATTTCAGTATACAAATGCAATGCATATTTAAGGGACTTCTACTAATTCAAAAACTAATGCAGTGAAGAAGTTTATCAGTCAGTTTCTTACTCCCAGGAGATAGTTCGAGCTATTGAATCAAACTGTAGTAACATCATCATCTTTGGTGTCTATCCAAGGCCAGGTAATCATTCTTGAAAAGTGGTGTAGACCAAAGGCCCAGCAATGATCTATAATTAAGTCAGAGTTGTAATGTTGGAGTGGGGGAGGAAATTTCTCCTGATCATTACAACGATCATGAACAAATGCGAAGTGGGAACGCCAGGCATATCAATCTAACAGAAGGTTATCAGGTTGAGGAAATGGAAATGGTTGACATTACGAATTAATTAATTATACAACCTAAAGCATGACAGGGTGTAGAGATCTAATAATTACATTACAGTCCATCTATCTAGACTAGATATAACTGTCGCGATCTGACGTTTCTAGATTTCTAACACTCACTCCTAAGCTTCTAGTCTACAAATATAATAATGATAGTAAGTCACTATTAAAACTTCATGGACAAGAAAAGAGGCTTCTAAATTAGTAAAGGTTGGATGTGACTACTTTTTCTCCGCTTCCTGAGATAGAAGTGGGGTACTTTAAGATGTAACATTCAGGTGATAAAGGACTGGAGTGGAAAAAGAAATGGAAACAGAGAGGAATGTAAAAAAGGAGAAACCCTATTCTTGCTTTCATTTGGTTTCACAAAAAATTGCTAAGCAAGTTAAGAATGAAATGACTTCACTCCTCATCCCAACTAAGAACCCCTGAGTCCAAGAGGAAACAATTCCAAGTTCTTTTGCCTGTTACCTCTACTTATTCCATAACAAGAAAATAGGAGTATGCGTATAAGCCCCTTAGTTTTGGAGAGAAATCACTGAGAATTCTTCACATGAAAGAAATATGGAGAAGCCAAAATAGGTAGGGTCTCTTGAAGGTCTCTTTCTTCCAGAATCTGAAATGAAACAAATTTTGTTTAACTTGAAGTTTTCTTTCATTTTCTTCCTTTAGATATTCATGTTTCTTTCTGTTCTCCATTTTGTGTGTGGATAAGGAGCTACAATAGAAAAGGAAAAAAAAAAGGAGCTACAGTTGAAAATTTCGGAGTTAAAGTTTGGAGAGAGAACTGATGTGGATCACATGGATATCATTTACATATTATTTATCTCTTAATTAGTTAGAAATTTAAACTAAAAAAAGATAAATCTTCTTTTAGAGATGAGGTTTTCTTTTTTCAGTTATAGACAGAGTTCTATTACTTTCAAGTGATCTAGTTTGTTCAGTACTTTGTACCATATAAATAGGGCTTTCATGTATTTTTTGACAGACTTGAATAACATTTGATGTATTAATTTAATAGTGCAATTTCCACCTCTACCCTTCTTCCTGCTCCATGACCCTCCCTCCTCTTCCTAAAAAAAAAAAAAGGACAGCCCGGTGCACTAAAGCTACCACTATGCGCGGTGTCTGAGGAAGGGTCCCACCACAAGGGTGTATTGTACAGAGTCTTACCTTGCATTTCTGCCAAAGGCTGCTTCCAAGGCTTGAACTCATGACCTCCTGGTCACATGGCAGCAACTTTACCAGTTACTCCAAGGCTCCCTTTACTCCAAGGCTCCCTCCTCTTCCTCTCAAGTAAATTTTATTGAGAAGAAATCACCAAGAGGATGCTGGGATCTATAGAAGAAGAGGGCTGTACTCCCTACCAACTGAAGGGAGTCAATATAATTCAGCGATGTAGCAAAAGGATTCACATCTTACACCAGAAAACTGTATACACCTGTGTCTCATACAATGCAACTTTTAAGCTTTGCTTTCTCAATCCACTACTATCTTACTTTTAAAAAAACGATACTGCTTCTCCTTCAAAACATCTGAAATCCATTTCCTTACATATACTCCAAGACAGGCTCTAATGTATGGTGTTCCATGCTGCCTTGAGACTCTTCTTTATCTTCTGATTTCTCTAATTATTTATTGTGTCTTACATATTGCTTGGCATCACCGAATTATATATTTAAAAGAATTGGTAAACAAGCCCCCAAATTTTCCTGGATATAGAACAATGCAGATTTAAATGCCTTGAACCTTCCACCACCTCCACACGGGAAACATCTGTTACACGTACTTCTTCTATTTCCGTCTTAAGATCCTCTTAACTCTCTCTTCTCCCTTTCACAGTTCTCCCCCTTCCCTTTCCCTCTTTTCTTCTCTGGTACAACATCAAAAGCAAGAATGTTTTATTTGTCTTCTAACATTTTGTGTTGACTGCTAGGATTCGTAGGCCCCTTCCCTTTCCCTCTTTTCTTCTCTGGTACAACATCAAAAGCAAGAATGTTTTATTTGTCTTCTAACATTTTGTGTTGACTGCTAGGATTCGTAGGAAAATCTATTGAGAAGATCAAAGTAGATAAGGAAGGGAAATTGTACTGCGTCTTTCCTTCACCACATTCTTTCTTTGATTCTGCCTTGCTCTTGTTGTGCTTCAGCAACATTCATTAGCCTTCAACCCAGAGGAGACATAAGCTTACAGAATATGTGAGGCTTTAAGCAACATAATTTCTATACTCTGAAGTCTGAAGTGACACAACAATGTGCACACACAGAACAGTGCAGGGATAAATTAAGGGGAAGAAAAAGGAATGTATGGACTTGTGTAGACCCAATACTTTCAGCATACCTAAAAATAAGGTAAACTTTAGATACAAGAGACGCTGCATTTTACAGGATGACCAACAAAAATCAGTTAAGCGCAAAAGACTGTAAACGTATGATCTTAAATCAAATAATAAAGAGAAATCACTGTATCCAGATGGAAGTACAACGAGCAAGGCTAATAAGAACAAACCAACATAAACAAGGAATTCATGCAAGAGAATTTTCAGAAGCTCGATATTTCCCTCATATCATGCAATGCATAGCAAGAACAAAATCAATTTACATATCAACACATATATCTACTTCCTAATAAAACAACTAGTACACTAGATATACAACAAGCCAGAATGCCACAACATGAATAAGGCATTTATCATATAACCTACCAAATTAAGTTTTCTCTGCTGGAGTAAGATGTCCCAACTGTTCTGCCAGGCTATTTACACTCTTCATGTTCCACCAATATTTTGCACTGTCAACTGGTTTGTTTTCATTCTTTTTGCTAGCAATATCTTTCCTCTCCGACTGTACTTCAGAAACAGGATTCTCAGTTAGGAACTGTTCCCAAAATACATCATTAACTCCTGTTGGAACAATAGTAGATGTTCCTGCTGCTGCTTTGTCATCTGGTTCTGAAGCATCAGGAGTAGGGTTTGCATTAGGCTCAGAATTCATGTCAATTCCAGAAGCCTTAGGCCCAACATCAATATCTAGTTGTGTGTAAGATATAGCAGGACTATCGGCACAGCTTCTAGATTCATCCAACTCCAGTGAACAATTCTGTTGTATCCCAGCTTGATCAACATTGTGTAGAACATCTTCCCAAAAAGTCAAAGAAGATTCCAACTGATCTAACCGTTCTGTATTCATTGTCAAAAGAGAGGATGGGTTCATATTTTTCCTAGTCAGAGCCTTCGATGAAAACCCTCGCGTATCTTCCAGGTCACTTTCAGTATAGAGGCAGCTGTTTCCTGGCAACCTTCTTTTTCTGTCATTTACTTGAAGGTGTGGCATGTGGCTCAAATCCGCTACTGAATTACCTAAGGTTCGAGCTAAAGCAGAGAGCATGGTCTTCTGACGATGTTCCACATGTTGAACACGTTCAGTCAAAACCTGCAGTTGCAATTCAAGTCCATGGTGATCCTGCTCATGTCTTTGTAGGTCCAAGTGAAGTGATCCATTCTCATGCTTCAGCTTTTGAATATCTTCCTTGTACCCTTGTCTTTCTGATTCAGTCAACGGAGATGACAGGCCATGAAGATTCTGTGCAGAATGACTGTGAACAGGTTTACGCCTATGGATATTCTTCAAAAGGTGCGGCTGACCTCTAATAAAATTATTATCTTCATTCGCAAATTCCCATTTTTCAGCGTCAATTTTCCTGAATCCCTGGTTCACCAAAGAGGCCAAAGGCATGTGAATACTAACAAATAAGTTACAATAGATAAAAACAAAAGATCAATATGAGAGGAACTAACCCACTTACATAAGTGTTTAGCTGTCTAATAAAGCTGGAAAAATTATTGTGCTTGAAGTATCTAGGCAACAAATCTCTTGAAAAATTTGGAGGATTCCATACAATGAAGCTTTTATTACTCGAACTCCAGGAGACAATGGCATCACAGGATGGATCATCCACCATTTCATATGTCTTTGTAAGAAAAGGAGGCAATGCATTCGTGCTGCACGCACCTTCATCCATCACAGGCTTAAACAAAAATCACAACCCTTAAACTAAAAAATAAAGAAACAAAGCATCTACTTAAACCAAAACACCTTATTATCACACTCCAGATCACACAAACAACTTGTAAGGATCGCTATGAGCTCGGATCAGATCTCCATCAATTCACAAGCACATGCTTGTTTCCAGAACCCCACACTACAGGCAACTTGCTCAATTGTGAAAACAGATTCTTATCTTTTATATTATATATATCTGACAAGATCCAAGATGACAAAGAATTCAACTTTCTCGAATATTTTTCTTCCTATTGTCAACTAAAAGAAACTTCAAAATGCATCATTTTAAAAAAGAATTAAAAATAAACACCTTCTGGAACATTCCAGAAGGAATTCACACTAAACAAATAACCCCCAAATCTCTTATTATCAACCCCAAGATAAACAGAAACTCAAACTCACAAATTCAAGAAGCTCTACACCTTTTACCATGCTTTAACCAACCAAAGCCAACATTTTTACTATCATTTGCAGAACCCAATAATTTTCCAAACCTGAAATTTTGCAAAAATCCCATTATCCTCCAAAAAATCAGCCCTTTTTCTATGCATGCGCAAGAATCACTATCAAAGCCAATTTTTTCCTGCGTTCACACTAGCCAAGAGTCAAAATTGGAGGGGAAAAAAGTAATAAGAAAAACAAAGAGAAGACCAATAATAAGCCATTAGATAAAAATTTCGAAACCCATTACATCAAAGTCGTTAAATTAAAAAAAAAAATAATGATGTCCCAAACTTCACGCAAAAGCATCCAAATATATACCAAAACATAAACCATCAAGAATTGAAAAATAATTTACCAGCTGAGACAGACTGAGAAAAACTCGTAAAATTAATTTGAGGCCCAGAAATATGTAGAAGAAATTTGTTTAGGCTGCTTCGTTTTTTTGTTTTTTTTTTATGATGAAAATACTCGACGGTTGGTCCGTTGCTACTTTGCGGATTTGGTTATTTTTCTTGGAATATGTGATGAGAATTTCACAAAATCAAAGCTTCTATCAAAATTTGGAATTTGTGCACCTATTTTCGGGCTCCGTGAAACATTAATGATTAAATTTTAAAATAATTAAATTTTATTGACTTAATATTCTCCTTAAAAAGGTATTTATAGAAGTTTATTTATCAAATTTATTTAATCAATTAATGTAAAAATGATATTAAAAAAATATAATGAAATATTTTTAACTTAATAAAAATATAATTAAATTAAAATAAATATTTTTTTAGAAAGATGGCAGTTTGTGTTGTTAGCTTGGGGCGAAGAGAATGAAAAATACGTACTCGATTTTACTTGACTTTATTTTTTTAATTTAATTTCTAATTTTACTTGTTACTTTTAACTTATCAAGAAGAATTTTTTTTATTTTTTATTCTTCAAATTATTTTCAAGATAAATTATGTTAAATATATAAAATAATTATATTAATAATTACTTTTTTAATGAATGTGCATATTAAAAGTGATAATAAATTATTTTGATTTGACATAAAATTTAAGAAAATAAAGAAAAAAATTTATTCTTGTGCCTTAAATTAAAGTTGTGTTAAATATACTAAAAAAAATTTTAATCTTGTGGTTCTAAATATGCAGAAAGTTGAAATTAAAGTATTACAAAAAAAAATCATTCTTTTTAAAACGAACTAAAAAAAAAAGTAAGTCATTCTTTTTAAAACGAAGGGAGTAAATAAAAATAAATAGAGAGAATACTTAATGACGCCACTGCTTTGATCAGCTAATTAGAATTTCTTGGGGACTCCGAAACCGTGTCGCCATTATTTTCCAAGCGTATAACATCACGCCTACAAATTAGCTTATTCTAAAAATAAAATTTTGGTGTCTAATTGCCGAATAAGTTTTTAGAATTCGTCTGACAATGAAAATCAAAAATATATTTATTTTATTTATTATTTCTTAAGTTGAAAATAAAGTTGGATATGTATTTGATTATAGTATTTTAGAAATAGATATTTTTAAAATTTAAAAATAAATTTAAAAGATTTAGAGTTCTATGAAAATTGAGTTATTTTATGAAAAATAAAATCTTAGATTTTAAAAAATTAAAAACAAAATTAAAAGTAGCAAAAAAGTGAATTAAAAAATGATGAAAATACCTCTTGAGTTGCTTTTCAAAAATTCAAATATTGTTAAAATATATTTTGAAATATTATGATCAAACAGATATTCCGAAATAAAGTAAAAAATATATTTCAAAATATTGAGAATAATAGTCTTGGCACACTCATTAAGAAATTCAATAATTAGAAGTGTATTTTATTTTTTTACCTTTCTTGACATTGTAAAATTCAATAATCAATTAAATATGAAAGTTTGATGCAATTATTTCAATTTATGCATGAGTAAGTCTAGAATCTATAAATCATTAAAAATATTTTTGGAGAAGTAAAAACTTGAGCACTCCACTCCATACTACTCTATCTAAAAGAAATGCATCACTTAAGAATGTTGAGCTACAAATGTGAACATTCAGCAAATTCACATAATCCATGAAATAGAATAGAAAATTTAAATGTTCAGCAAATAAAATATTAAGCTGTAGAATAGAGTAATACTACACCATTGAATTTAATTATTCATTAAGCTATAGAGTTTATAGTTTTTAAAATTTATAATTTATTAATGATTTATATTCTATCATTGGTATATGTGTAACCTATCAACTCTATTCTATAGTTTATTAATGATTTATATTCTATCATTTGTATATGTGTGACCTATCAAGTCCTTCCTCATTTTTTATAGGAAATTTGTTTAAATCGAGTACACAGTTTTTGACGTTCAAATTAAAATTTTCAACTTTTTTTATTGAATCATTAACTATAATCTTCATCGAATCTTCAACTTTTATAAATGATTCATTAGCGATAGATGTGTTTTACATATCAATCTTCGTATTTCAAATATACCCGTAATAATCAAAATAAAAAAATTGATTAAAAAATATTCAAAAGAAATACTCCTCTTTTGGAATATATATGGAATAAGTGAAAGAATAGTATACTACTTTCGAAAAAAAAGATGGAGAAGTTGTACGTGCATGACTTGTACTTATAGATATAGTATTCTTGAAAAGAGAAGAAAAAGTAAAGTTTCATATTTAAAGTTAGTATTGAAAATATAAAATTGTTACTTTCAATAATTTTGAAAAATATGATTATATTTAATACTATCAAAGGTAGAATAAAAAAAATATGTGTAAAATAGTCTTGATTTTACAACTTGCACAAATAAATTAAAACAAATATTTTTAGAAAAATGATCAACTAAAACAAAACTGAGGAAGTAATTATAGAGAGTGAAGATTAAGTTAAAATTGTTATAAATGTATTTACGTCATAGTGAATGTCTATCAAGATCTACTTTGATATCTATTAGGATTTGAAGCATCCGTCTTTTACTCAGACTAGGAGTAAATTTCACCTATAAATAGAGGGGTTTTGTTTATTGTATTTACAATCTTATGATATCTCATCCCTTAAGAGACGAAATAAGAATTACTCTCTCTATTCTCTCTACTCTTCTTCTTTGTTTTTTCTTGTTTTATAACACGTTATCAGCACAAGACTCTGCCAAACAAGGTGAGATTATAAATCTAAAGGATTTCAAGATTAGTAATTCTTTATGTTATCTTTCTTTTGCTACTACTAATATAATTATTATTGGATTTGAAAAAAAATAATTAGTTTGGAACCATTTATATTTTAAATTTATTCCTCAAGAACAATATTATCAAAAAAGATGATAATATGTTGGGTTCAAGTCTCATTGATTCATGCCTAAGACGTCTTTATATGGATCAAATATTGAGTTTGAATCTCAATACACCATATTGATAATATTGTGATGGTTAAGGTAAAATAATGGGTGTTTGATGAAAAGTCATGAAATTCGACCCATTGAATATGCTCTATTCCATGAAGTGAATGTGGTAGCAATATATGATAAGTCTGAAATATAACAACTTACTTCATTCTTAAGGTGTATGTGGTAGCAGTGCATAATATGTCTGAATGAAGAAAAGTGATTGAATGCACGAATATACGCGTGGAGAGACAATATGATAATGATCATAAAAAATGATGATATTTTCACACGCTTATATAATTATAAGATATGCTAGAGAAAAAAAATTCTCTACATCATATGTATGCCTCGATTTGCTTCTGAAATGACAAAATCTTGAAAGAGGTTATAAGCTATCATAATTTGATAGACTTAAGGCACGATTATATTCCATTCCTGGGGAATGAGAAACTTATTAATGCAAAACGTGCACTTGATTGTGATTGTATCACAACTCACCTCCGAAAGAGGTTGAATAATTTTGAAATTTACTTCTGAAGTAATAAATCTGAAATTTATTCATGTAATAGTAAATCTGAAATTTACTAAAGAAAAAGTACATGTCATGGTAAACTTGGAGTTTGCTAGAATAAAAGTTCATAAATTGATATGAACGATTGTGACATCTCGAAGATGTGCATGTATTGAAGAACTAGAAGATTCTTCAAGAATTATTTATGTCGTTTGTTCTCATGATAAGTTGGTTGGACCAACTAATATTGGGATTGAATCCCTTCAAATCTGAAAATTATAAAAGGTGAATAAGGACCCGTTCACCTATCATGTGATATGTTGAAAAGATGCATCAATAAGATGATCACATGTACATTCATTGTCAACTTGCAATTTGACATTCAGAAAGTTGTTTGCTCAATAAAATTGAGTTAAGAACATAATTTTCAAATTGTGCAATCAAGAAAGTTATCTTGATGATGATAGTTTAGCATTGAATGTCTTTGATAAATAGCTAAACCATCGCTAATGAGAACAAAGCTTCATGTATTGGTCTGAAATATGATATTTTGAATACAATAACACTTGTATGCATTAGACCAATAAATTATGATTATTTCTTCCCTCTCAATTGGTTCAAGGTCGGGAACTAATTATTCCATCTAATAATTTTGATGTGCGCTATACGATTAATGAATATACCATAATACACAAAGATGAATTCCTCAAAGAAGTAGAGGATGTATGTTAGTTTTCCTAACATAAGGGGGAGATTATAAAGCGCTATGAAATATGTTAGGAATTATCACCAGATCCTCATCCAAAAGATAATTTAAGTCAAATGCCGAAAACATCTCATATTAAGCGCAAGTGCTCTTATTTTGTGTTCCTAAAGGACAAAGTCTATGCATGCGTGAATCGTGGTAGACTAATCGGTTTCGAATGAAATAGTCCTTGAAAAATTAGGAGCAAATAATCATAATAAGAAGGCAATGAGCTCTTGAAGAGCCTACGACATAACACTTCATGAAACCTTGTGAGAGGTTCATGTACCTGAAAATAATGAAGTGATGAGATCTCAAATTATTATGTCGCATTGTGAACCGATACTAAATGATATATCATCAATATCTTTGACACAATATTGACGCAATATTGTGAAAGATTACGAGGATCTTAATTCTACGTTAATTTAAGCATGCTGAAGTAGAAACATTTATCAAGTGACATGAAATGATGCATCTTGGTAAGTGAAAATTTATTTGATTTGCAGTCCAGACACTTGAAGATGTCACATATAAAATGTTGAATATTGTCACTTTGACAAAATTTGTATGAAAACTTCTTTAAGGATTCAAAATATAAAAGTTTCTGTAAAACTTATTGATAATCCTTATATTGTATAAGCTTATAACTTGAAAATTATTGAAACTCTTGGAGAGTTTTTAAAAGCAATAAGATTATTTGCTGAAATGAGAAATATACCAATTTGGATTGGTTATGAAGTAACATATCTTAGTACAATTGGTGCACTCATGTATCTTGTAAAAAACTACAAGACCCAATATAGCCTTTCGCTCAATTTGTTAGCAAGGTATATTTCTACTCCTACTAGGAGACATCGAAATGGGATAAGATAAATGAGAATAATTTTATTCTAAATATTACAGTCCCGATCTTACTGATCATGCTGATGTTGGATACTCATCTAACCAGCATAAATCTAGGTCTCAAATATACAATGTGTTCACATATGGGGATATTGCCATATCTTAGAGATATACAAAGTAGTCTATCGTAGCCACTTTATCGAATCATGCTGAAATAATAGCTATTCATGAAGCAAGCCGAGAATGTGTATGGTTGAGGTCCATGATACATCTCATTCGAGAAAAATGTGGTGTAAAATATGACAATCTACCTACAATTTTATATAGGGATAATTCAGCATACATAGCACATCTTAACGGAGGATTCATAAATGGAGATAGAACGAAGCACATTTTGCCAAAGCTTTTCTACATACATGAGCTACAAAAGAATGATGATATTAACGCGCAACAGATTCGTTCAACTGACAATGTGACTGATTTATTCACCAAGTCTTCTCCAATTACAACTTTTAAGAAGATGGTGCACAAGATCGGGATGCAAAGGTTCAAGGATGTTCTTATTAGGGGGAGTTAATACGCGTTGTACTCTTTTTTTCTTATGAGGTTTTGTCCCACTGAATTTTCTTTGTAAGGTTTTTAATGAGGCAGCCGAAATGCGTATTATTAGAGATGTGTACTAATTTTTTTTCACTAGATTTTTTTCCTACCGGGTTTTTTCTAGTAAGATTTTAACGAGGCACATTATCTACCAATTAGACATTCAAGGGAAGTGTTATAAATGTATTTACATTATATTGAATGTCTATCAAGATCTATTAAGATCTACTTTGATATCTGTTAGGATTTGAAGCATTCGTCTTTTACTAAGACTAGGAGTAAATTTTTCCTATAAATAGAAGGATTTTGTTCATTATATTTACAATTTTATGATCTTTCATCCCTTAAGAGAAGAAATAAAAATTACTCTCTATTCTCTCTATTCTTCTTCTTTGTTCTTTCTGGTGTTATAACAAAAATGCATTTAAGTCATGCACATTAATCATATAATTTTCTCCTTGGAAACATAACCTCTTTATTTCGATTTTTTTTTTTTAAATTAACATCAATCACTCAACCTATTTTTCAATCACATGAAGTCCCTTTCTCTAAAGATAGATTGTCTATCCTGCTCTTAGTTCTTAAATTTTATTGTCTTTTACCAACTAAAATCAATAAATCATAGGGAATCTTAGTAACCCATAACTCACTTGATTAGCTACCGAAAGTTTACTTTATTAAGGAGAATTTGATTTTTCACTTTGTAATATTCACCCTATTTTTCCTTTCCCTACCTCTAGTTTATATATACAATAAATAAATAAAATAAAATAAGAACAGTAAAGCAGTGTCATTGGGGCAATTTTTTTTCCAGTTTTAGGTGATTATGGATATTACTAATATTTATGTAATTTGTAATGTGGTATATGAAGGGAGTCTTAGAGTAACTGATAAAGTTGCTGTCATGTGAGCAGGAGAGGTCAGGTTTTTCAAGCCTTGGAAACAGTCTCTGGTAGAAATGCAAGGTAAGACTGCGTACAATACACCCTTGTGGTGTGACCCTTCCACGAACCCTGCATATAGTGGAAATTTTAGTGCACCGGACTGCCCCTTTTTTCGTAATGTTGTATATACCTCCACCAATGCTACACACAAACTCGTCAATGATTAAGTTATAATAGTGGACTGGACTTTAGATCCTTCAGTTCCTATCTAATGCACTTTGGGAAAGTAGGCCCAACTAAATCACCAAGTTGAAAGCCCATTGCTGACAAGTTTTTGCAGGGAGTATTCTTTAATTTTTGCCCATAAAATTGGTAGATTTTACTTTATGTTATTGCTTCTCATTTAATGAAAATTTATAGGCTAAAATATCTTTAAAAGCAAAAAGTGTTTCGATATAAATTGTGTAGCATCTAATTCTCAAGATATAAGTTTACAAAGCTTTTGCCTTGTACGACCAAAGTTCTGTAAGAATAAGTTAGGTCTTGTGAAACATAACTTCGTGGATTCTAAAACTGAACTTATGCCTTTACCGATTAAGTTACGAAGGAGCTAAGTTATGTTTTGGAAGACATAACTCATGCCTTATGATTTTTTTTAACCTATTAAGAATGAGTCCCTTGTGAATTTTTTTTTGTCGAGGTATTTTTAGTCATTTTTTTGTTACTTAAATATTGAAAGACAAAAATTAAAAATCACAAATTTGAGGGGAAGAAAATCAAAGATCATAAAAAATAGAGATATTCGTACAAGTAATGCATCTAACATCTTAGTTATATTTAGCTATTCAATCTCAATTGGAACAGACTTAAGGCTCTACAACTTTTTTTGCGACAAATACATGTAATAGAACGAAGTGATATATTATAGTGATTAACTATTTACATAATGAATATATACAAATACATATAAATTTCATTTCAAAATTTAAATAAAATGTATTACCTGATAAAATTAATTTATTACCTATTTAATTTGAACAAGTTATATTTGCAGTGTTTAAATAAAATTCAAAGGGCAAGAAACATTTGTTCTTTTGTGGTATCTTGATCTTCCTTTGTAGATGGGGACTGTGTGTATATCTAAAGCAAGCCAAACTATGGTATAATAGTAACTATTCTTGATAATACTTATCTTAATTAGTACGAAAAAGGTCAAAAAGAGACCTTAGAAAGGACATCTGCTTTTATAAATTAGGGTGACATTTGAACTTTTTCCGTCCAAAATTTTCAAAAGGATTGATTTCATACCCCATTTTAGAAACACAATCATTGTCTTTTACCCCTTTTTGAATTTTGACTTGGTCATTCATATTAAAATCCCATTCTTACCCCCACACCCCTTTCTTGACAATTTCCTCACAATCCACCAGGCTACATAGCAAAATATGGTGGTTAATATATTAATAATGTTTGTATTAAATATATTTATATTTTATTTGATATATTAAAAATATATTTTTTAAATTTTTTTTTTTTATATAAAAATATCCTCCATATATATATTGAAAAGAATGTTAAAAAAATTAAGAGATAATTGTATTTTTAATCATGTTAATGCATGCATTAGATTCATTACATTGCTAATGACATGAATTTTGAGGTATTAGTAATACGCACCTCAATACACAATAAAATGTACATAAACTAAAAAATATATCAAATAAGGTACTAGTAGTAATACACAAGGCTAATGCATACGTTAGTTTTTTTAATATATAAAATTAATTATTTTTTTGACAGATGATTTGGAGATGAGTCGATGTATTAATTCATGCGTAATCATGTTTGATGTCTGATTAGAGGTAAATTATTTATAAATAACATTAATATGATTTTAAATTATAATTTAGAAACTAACCTAAATGACTAAATTATTAGAGAATCGGTGTATTATTTTGTGCAAATAAAAGATGAAATAAGTAATACATAAATAACTAAATCTTACATAATATATAATTTTTTTCATAATTAATTTATATATCACGAATATTTACATAATTTTAACCGACCACCAAACGATCCTAATTAATCGATACACAAAATAAAATAAAATGAAGTTTGAAATAAATTTTATAATGTATATAATTGCTAAAATAAATCCAATAAATTAAAGATTGGATTAGTTTATATCATCAAAATAAATTCATGTCGATCAAATGCAGTGCAATTTTTGTAAACCAGCATGCCAAACAACCCCTTAAAAACTTATGTAAAATGACTCAACACGTGCACCGCCCACATTTCCAGGACTTTTAAATCAATAAACAAAAAACACTTGGTGGTAATTCCGTAATTTCCATCAAAATCAGTGGCAAAATCCGATTATTCACCTGCTCATATTAGATCAGAAACTTTTGTCATATTTTAGCTCAAAAGAATGTCTTACTAGTACCTTCTCTCATTTCTATTTTGTATTAAGCCCGGTCCAGTAACTAAACCGGTCTAGAAATCAACCCGGTTTAACTCCCCTCTTCCGGCGGCGCGTGTAATGACTTCCGGCACAAGGCTACCGACATGGAAGGAAAGAGAGAACAACAAGCGGAGAGAACGGCGGCGGAGGGCGATCGCCGCCAAGATCTTCGCCGGATTAAGGATGTATGGTAACTATAAGCTACCTAAACACTGTGATAATAACGAGGTATTGAAAGCTCTGTGTAAAGAAGCGGGTTGGATGGTTGAAGAAGATGGAACTACTTACAGAAAGGTAAACTACTTTTTTATCAAACATCACCAATTTTCTCTCTTTCTCTGCAAAAAATTTATTGCAACTAGTAAAGGTGAATTAAGCTGAAAATATCTTCTTATGCAGCACAGTTAAAATTTCGAGAGTGGAAGCTAATTTTCCCTTGATCAAATTTCTTTATAAGTCTTTTATACGAGTATTTTCCAAGTTTTTAATTATTAGTATGATTTATATAGTATTTTTGGCCTAGTTTTTAAATATATATAAAATTTATTTTTAAAAAAGTTGAGGTTCTATATTTGAGCAAGTCAAATTTTAGTAATTTGAATCTCGAAATTCGAAATGTGCCAGTAAATTATGGAGAGGTTCGGGATTGTTTATTGAGTCATTTGGATTTTGTAAAAATTTAGTTAATTTTTTTATGTTAAATTTAGAGGAAAAAGCAAAAGATCGAAAAGACGAATCCTGGATAGATTTGTTCAGCTCCGTGTATTTTGTGCACGGTCAGAGAGCTTTCAGAAAAGTCTGAACATTTCACCTAGATGCTAATTTGACGATATTACCCCTACTGTACTGCCAAGGTCCCACATTTTTTTCTTTGGAATTTATGGGCTGTATGGACATTTCAGGTGATTCCAGGGTTTTACCAGTCCTTTGATTGCTTGCAGTTCTGAGTTTCAAAGTCCTGAATCTGCAGTCTCTTTATGGAAGGGTAGTTTAGGAATTTAATCTTAAGGTTCAATAGTTAATTCACGGAAGTACAACCCCTTGTTGCATCACTATCAGAATTCAAATGCTAGAAAGAAAATTGTTATTCCTCCTTGTTATGTGACCCTATTTGACTTAGCATTGAGTTCAAGAAAAAGAAAAAAGAATTGAAAATTTTGGTCTTAAATATGCAATATAATTTCTGTGGCTATACGAACTATTGGGACACCTAGTTTTAAACATACAGTAACATTTTTGTTTTTCGACTTTTATCGCATGCGATTTTAAATATTTTATAGCATTTGTGTAGCTATAAGAGCTTGTTGTTCAGGATAAAATGGGACGTTTAAGTTAAATTGTTTCCTTATTTAAAAAGGGGCAGTTCTATTAAAAGTCATCTCTCGGTCGCTTAAAGCATAAAACTGTGAGAAGTGATGGGTTGTTGTTTCATAGGTGAAGCTATGTGCTTTATAGAAGTGTGCACTTCAAAATTCAAATATGACGCGCAAACTAATCCTAACAAGAAGCAGTGGGTTCTATGAAAGTCAACTTTGAGGAGTTGGATTAATATAAACACTGTTTTATACTGTGTTCTGAAATTAGTTATTTTGATTATAATTTGATTATTATAGAAAAGTGAGCGCTTCACTTCTCGCTTTTTGCTTCAAGGCCCATGGATTTTATTGTTCTTTTGTGCTGTTTGCTTTTAGAAACACAAGAAGGTGTCATTCTTTTTTGGAAAAGACTAAAAAGGAAATAGGTTCATTTAAACAAGGAGTAATATTTCTTGTGATCTACTTAAATCCTTGCTGGACAGAATTAAACTACCATTATGAGGGGAGAAAGAAGATATCAAACCTTTTTGTTCTATTATTGTTGTTGGTTGCTTTATATTTATTTTATTTCAATATTTATTCTTCATAATTATAGTTGAGGCTGTAGAGCGTGTGGGGATATCAATTTTGGATTTGATGGGGAGAAAAACTGTTGATGGGCTAGGAGGAGAGGGGCTAACAGGGTTTGTGGTTTAATCATATAGTTGACATTATCATTGGATATGGACACCCTTTTTCAAAAGTTGTTGGGATGGTAGGGTTACAGTTGTCTAATATTTTTGGTGGTGCCATCATTTATGTTTTCTATGGCTTGTTTTGGCAATAGGGTTATGTCCAATTTTTATGGGTGTATTTGGATGCTTTTATCATTAACATGTAGGGCTTTAGTGGTCATGTTATCCGAGTCCAAATCAACGGGATGAGAAGTTGAAATGGCTGATTTAGACTCGTCCCCACATAACATGATTGCTATGGCTAAAATTGAAAAAGAGCCATTTATGAATAAGCAAGATGATGGCCAAAAAGATTTTGTATTTTTTCAAGTAGACGTCAAGTGGTGCCTAAATTAGGAAATTTAAAGTTCGAGAATAGATGTGGTTGGACGGATAAATGCTTTTAAATTTATGGAGAACTATTGCAATTAGAATGATTTGGGAACCTTTTTTGTGTGGAAACATTTATCATTAAACTGATTAAAAGTGGTAATTGTTACTATACTAGGAGTTTCAAAATGTTCCGGTCAAATAGAAAATCGCTTAATGGAAATAGACTTGGCTCTTTTTGGACCAAGAGAATACCCTTCATCTTGCTGTAGGTAATGTGGCTTTTGCACTACTTTGTTAGCTATTTCAAACTACTGGAAATCTTGTCTTGGGGAGAAGTGATTCACTGATATTTCAGGATTTTGCAATTTGAAGACTCCATACATCTCTATTTAATATGTCTAGTTTGACAGATATAACTATTAGATATAGGGGCAAGAGTTGAATATTTGAATTGTTTGTTATAAGTTAGAAAGATGTAGGTTCATATGTTGACCTTGTTGCTTGTGGAGTAAAATTTAGACGAAAATTGTGATAAAAATAGCATACTTTGGGTTCCATGTAACTGTTATATTAAACTTAATGTTTAAAGACATTGCTTAAAGTGATATCATTTTGGGAGTTATGTTTAAAGACATTGCTTAAAGGGATATCATTTTGGGAGGTTCTAAAAGAGACTCTCTCTTTGGGACAAATAATATTTTAACTAAGATTATATAATCTTTCTAGTCGGGCATTGCAAATCTCAGTTCTCTTTCTGCTATAATTGCATAGTTCTGGGGGAAGGGTTCACTATTGCCTATTTGATTTGCCCTGTTGTTGCTGCTTATCATTTGTTCTCTTCTGCAGGGATGCAAGCCAGTAGAACGTATGGATAATATTGGTGGTTCGGTATCTGTAAGCCCTTGTTCGTCTTACCAACTGAGCCCTGGCGTTTCGTATAATCCGAGTCCTGCTTCATCATCTATCCCTAGTCCGGTCTCGTCCCATTATGTTGCCAATGTCCAAAATAATTCTGATCCCAACTCGCTTATTCCTTGGCTTAAGAACCTGTCATCGGGCTCATCACCGTCCTTGTCTAATTTTCCCCATAATCTGTGCGTTCCTGGAGGTTCTATAAGTGCTCCTGTGACTCCACCTTCGAGCTCTCCCACTGCCCGTACTCCTAGGATGAATGATCACTGGGACAACCCCAAGGCCAACTCTTCATGGATACAGCAGCATTATCCCTTCTTGCCGTCCTCAACCCCTCCTAGTCCAGGTCGCCAAACCCCGCCAGATTCAGGATGGCTCTCTGGTGTTCAAACTCCACAGGATGGGCCTTCATCTCCCACATTCAGCCTCGTCTCGTCAAATCCATTTGGATTTAAGGAACCATTATCAAATGGAGGGTCTCGAATGTGGACACCTGGGCAAAGTGGGACATGTTCACCTGCAGTTGGAGCTTGTATGGACCAGACAGCTGATGTACCAATGTCGGATGTTATCTCAGCAGAGTTTGCATTTGGCAGCAATATGAAGGGTGTAGTAAAGCCATGGGAAGGAGAAAGAATTCATGAAGAATGCATCAGTGATGATCTTGAGCTTACACTTGGGAACTCCAGCACTAGGTAAACTTTCTTATTTCAACCTTTGTGATACACACACTTCACCAACTCTTAACCCCGTCACCCTTCCTGTTTATCTCTCGTCAAGTTTGTTTCAACTATTTATTTGTTGTGAGTGACTGATTAGTGTTCTTTTGCTGCGTTGCAGATAGGGAGTGCGAGAGGATGTAAAAATCTATGCTTACCTGATCATCGCAAAGTTCAGATGTTTTTGAACTTGTGTTGATCATCCCTTCTGAATGTGAAGATACTCTGGTACTCTGAAAACCAGAAGTCACAAATATAGAGTAGGAGCAGCAGTTAGTTTTCCAATTCTTGTTTGTTTTTTTCTTTTTCCCGATTGGGTTGGGGGAACGTTATCCTATTTTCTCTAATATTCTCCCCTGTTCTTTTAATTCTTTTTCCCTTTTAGTATTGGATATGTCTGTAGTTACCCTGTTGTAATTGTTCACACAATATAGCAGCTAGAGTTGACCAACAAGAATCTGTGTACCTTTAATTTGTTTTTGTCATATATTTCATTTCTAAACAGAGTGCTTTGTTGAAGGGTAGGCTCTACAAGGCTTGCCCAAGTTGTGATGGTCACAAAGACTAATGTGAAAATTCAAGGTTAATTGCCTGTGTGAGTAATCAAGAATGTATGGAGATCTCAAGCCTATTAAGCAATAATGGAGGGGAATCTTAATGACATTTCAAAGGGTAGGGTTGAACAATTTTGCCTGGAGTAGATAGCTGAGGCTACCATCAAATTCTTAACAGTTCATAAACTGTGAATAGACAAATGCAACATAAAAGGCCAATGTGAAAATGTGTATTCCCTTTAGCTTGGCCAATATGTAACAATGGCAAATGTGGCAGTTGAACTTTCTGCAAATCTAGAATTTGGGTTATCATGAATAGTTGGATTAACAATCATGCGAGTAAGAGAACAAGCACCGCTGTATAATTCTTTTCATCCAATTTTTGCCTATCAACATTGAATGCCAAATTGCCAATATAATCAATTGATGAGCTTGGATATTCTCCCAGCAAAGATATGATTATTTACAATTTTCTCTTTCTTTCAGACTGTACAAAATCACTATATCTATATAATCATAATTCACAAAGAATAGCAGTAATCAAACTCCAAATTTCCAAACCAAACATTATTTACAACACTTTTAAGGCGTGCGTGACTTTCAGAGCTTTTGGTATAAATCGGCGAGTGCACGATATAGGGCGGCTGCAGCAGGGGGCCTCGGCAACGAGCCAAGGAGAATTTCTGAAGCTTTAAGTGACTGACTACCATAAAATCTGGAGTTTTCTCGTGTTCGGGTGGTCACCACGCTCCCTTGTAGGGAACACCCAACAAAGGCACCTGTACCAAAAAAACAGATAGCACTTTAACATGGATATAAAGATATAACAAGGTATAGAGAGAAAGCATCAACTTAACTTCCAGTGAGAAGATTGGTTTGAAGTGCCCTAACTTTCCTATACTCTTCTAAAGTTAAATCAACATCAATAAGAATTCTCTGAATTATTGTAGTTCAAACCCCATAATTACTTTCAGATGAGCAAATTTTCTGCATATTTGATTATTTCCACAGGCAAGAGTGTAATAATTTCTCGCCATTAACAATTGTGTGATATAGAAAGCAGATACAAATCACAAGCCAACTCTATCTCGCAATAACACAACATACACGTCAAAATACAACATGCACAATACATGTGGACTTTTAAACAAAGTGTACTTGATACCTTTACTGCAGCTGTATGTATAACAAGCAGCATAGCCGCCAGTACCGGCACGAAGATCAGCTTCAGCAGTTCGTCCAATGATCCCAGCAGCAGCACTCACACCAGCTCCAACTGAAAGATGTGCATCACCACCAAAAGTCTTGACAGCATCAGTAGTTCTCAGAACAATAATGAAGTCAGTAAGTTCTCCACCAGCCTACAAAAACAAAATCTGCTTTATGATTTACTGACGGTAAGTTCCTCTTAATAGAAATAATATTTTGATTTTTGATTAACCTCCTCATAAAATTTTGGCCACTTCTTGAAGAAACTACATTAAAGAACAAATAGAAAAGCTGGAACTGATAACCATCTTCAGTATCAAACTACTGAACAGACATCTTTCTCCAATGTTTAACTCTAAACAGAAATGGCCAGTGCTTAATATGAAAACCAGTTCAAAACTGCCAAAGCACTAACATTATCATGAAAGGAAGACTCCTTTCCATTGCAAATCATCTCTAGATGGTATTTGAATTTGCCTAGTTACCCATGATCATGGATAACATCCAGAAGGGACTGGGTAAGGATTTCACATGTGGCAATTAAGACACTACCGTCAACGAGGAGCCATATGCAATGCTCATATCTATTATTTCTTCCTAGAATGACAAATACCTCTCAATACAGATGAGCAAAGTGGTAATTATCCTTGATCCAAAATAAGTTGCCGGCGATATGAATCTTCTACATCCACACCAATCTATACAGGTTGGTATTATCCTTAACTACATTTAGCAGAAATATGCAGTAATAAATTTATTCACCTGAGCACCCCATCCAACACCGAAAGAAGAAATGGCCGAGGGGGGAGACCATGAACCATCTTCTCTACATGCAATTACCAATCCGGTTCCGATGTTGTAGGTTACCATCACTCCAACTTTCACGACTGTAAGTATGGCAAGGCCTCTTGCATTTTGTAGAATAGCTTCTGGAATTTTCTTCTCAGAACTCAACAAACCAATCTGAAATTTTTTGTTCAGAATATTTCAGACAGCCAATATGTCAGCGTAAGACATCAAGAAATTAAACAAAAAAGAGATCCATGCTTGCTAATTTCACATATAAGATGCATACCAGTAGAACTCCAAATGGGTATGAGAGGCTAGAATGTTAAATAGTATAATAATGCAGCAATTGAATTCTTTCAAATTAGACTGAAGTATATAACGGAAATATACATATTGTGGGGTGAGTTATCAGTGTTTAATTCAGTAGTATCACTAAGCAGATATATAAGGGATGCAGCACTACCCTCCCAGACCCCACCCACTTTGTGAGATTACACTGGGTATGCTTTGTTGTTGTTGCAACATTTAATGTAAAAGATAGAACTTCATACCCTTTCATATCCCCGGATAGTGTTAGTGGCCTTATAAATTTCGTATTCCATTGACTGTCCCCACGGGAAGTTTACCCAGGATCTCAATGTGCTCAAGTCAGTGAGGTCATGGGTTGGCAACTGAGCAGCACGGCTTACTTGATCCATTAGGTATGGCTGCACAGACTCGATACGTACACAACATACGTCACATACTCGTTGTGGTTCCCCAGTACGAAATTTTTCCGGGAGCAAACTCCTCCCTTTAGTACATTCATTGCAAAATATTCCTCCACAAAATCGACAATGATGCCTGCTGCACATGATAGGGTGGAACCGTACATTACATAACATACAAGTGGAAGATGCACTGTCAGGCAACCATTTGGGAGGATCTGCCTCAAGAATTTCCCGGGCATTACCAAAATTAGCTTCTGTGAGGGTTTGAGCCATCTCATTCCAAGCCTGCTCAACAAGATGGTTTGATATCCACGACATGTTCCCTACTACATCACCAGATGCAAGAGAGTGCACTTTTCCTCGTGCTGCGAGCAACATATCCAGAACCACATCCCACATGGTCAACTCCTTGTCCTCCCCAATGCACTGATTCCAATCTGTGCCACCTTCAGGAAGGTACCCCCCATTTGAGCAGAAGCCTCTACTCCACTCTTTATGCTCACTATCTGACATTGGAGGAACTGATACCGGTATCCAAGCCCCAGTTTCACCAAAAAGTGGTGAATCATAGCAGAAATATTTTTCTTGATTTTGGTGGCACGTACTGTTTTCTACACTTTGAGATGACTGAGCTTCACACACTGTATTTTCAGTTAATTGTGGGTACAGAAAATTACTTTTTACGTCACTTTCATTAGTCTGTTGCATAAAATTAGCATTAGAGACTTTAGCTTTAACCACTCCATTAGTTGTGTGCGCCCCCTTCTCATCGTTTTCTTTGGTGCACAAAGGCGAATCATGATCAGTCTCTTGCTGTCCATCCACTGGCTTGCCCATGATATAACTCTTATCATTGTTTACGTGACCTGCACTCTGACCAAATAATTCCGAATCACATTTTCCTCTTTTATCCCCGTTGCTGCTAATAATCTTCTCAGAACACCTCAAGATATTGTTCTGTCTCGGGGTTATAGAATCTTCTTCAACTTCCCCTTTCCAGCCGTCCATATGATACCTCTCACTAGCTTCTCGAGTGTCTTGAAATGACTGTTTGCTGAAAAGTTCCTCTGCTTGAATATCTAAACACCTCGTCGAACATGTGTTCTCAGGAATTTCGTTCCTTACGTGTACAGCTACTCTGTCATATTCTTCATGCTTACTCGTTTTTACAATGTTTGAACCCATGACTGGCTCAAAATCATCCAGCCCTCTGTTATCTCCAAACTTACTACAGTCCTAGCACCAAAAAAAACATGTTAAGTGAGTATTCTCATGTCAAACTTTAAAATTGTGCTTGCACTTACAAAAAACTGTACCTTTTTACCTACATGAATAGATAATTAGTGGGATGACATTAGAAAAAGTAACTACTAACAATTGGCAAATATCTCTACTTCACCCAACAAAAGAAAGACATCTCGACAATTTGAAATGGCACAAGCCTATGAATAGACAAGTAGTAACTATCAACATATAACTAAAACTCCCCACACATGATTATTAGCTTACTTTTTGGCGGAGAAAATTTCTCAACTGCATACTTTGAGTTCAAATTGCAGGGGTGTTCATTAAACAAAGAAAACACACCCTTTTCTCAAGGTGGTAAAGGTTATCGTACACAGACCAGCAGCTATAGATGAAAATTCTAAATAGAAATTATTCAATTTGACCACAAGAATCTAGCCAATCTAAGTGGCAGGGCAGTATAATATATCCTGGACAGAGTGGAAGGAAGGAATCTCAAGAGTACAACTTCATATGGAAGAATTGAGCACGCATGTGAAACTTTTATTTGCAGTTGTCAATGTTGTTTCTAAATGGATATTAGATAAAAGAACAACATTATGCAAGGAGTCTTGACAATATAACAATTTACACACATTATTGGCCTTTCAAATGGTCATTTATGACATTTGAATCTTGAATTTTTCATATCTAATGTCAGTTGCATACAAGCATTAGATAATGGAGAGGCTAAACACAACAAAAACTACAACAGTAACTGCACCTTAACCCCAAAGTAGATTGGGCTGGCAAATGCACTGGCAAAATAACAAATTAATTGTGTATCTGCGTTTGCATGGAATCAGTCAGGAAAAAGCAAGTGAAATCTTGGAGGCAGATCATATTAAAGTTTGAGAAAACTTTTGAAGACGCTTACTTACATACAGTTGATCTTATATGAACTGGGATCTTTTGGACCTCCACTTGTGATTTAAAAAACAATACTAGAAAGTCACTTCCCCAACCATCGATGAGAGACAACTACGTTGTAGCAGAAAGGTGTTCGTCATCATCATCAACAACAACTTTTACATCTTACGACTCACAGTTATCATCTATACTTCTGTTTCTAAGATCCACCAGAAAAAAGAAAGAGAAACAAAGGAAATTCAATCTTTTCTTTGTTGTCAATGACTAATTGAGATGATTGTTGTTACTTTATCAAAAAAAAAAAAAGACTAATTGAGATGATGATGACGATGACTTAACACTGCACTTCAACTGCCAGTTTACTCTCTACAAATAATCGCACCCCTAAATCCTAGATTATTTACTTTGAATAAATTAAAACCTCAAAACTGTGGCTTTCCAGAGAAATCTCATTGTCTATATTACCGTATCTCTTACAAAGGCAAATCTCCACAAGAATGATACTCATAACATAACAAAATCCCCAATCTTTTACCATTCCTTCACTAAAATAGCCATACTTCCTCTGATAACCATGGTGTTTGAACTAACTTGTGCGCATCTCCCAGGGATACCTCGACTAATACTGCAGGATATCTACCACTTCCCACCCGGTGTAGCTACCAGGTAACTCTGTCCAATAGATGGAAAGAAATCACCTAGTCTTCTTGAACCTAAGAAACTGAGACCTCACGGTGCTCAACCCACTTGGTTAAACACTAGGTCACACCCTTGGATGCAAAACAACACAAATTTTCTTCAGATAATCTCAACAATAAATTCAACAACTAAACATGAATAAAATTCCCGAAACACCCACAATTTTACTAATAAAGACAATAACTTTCATACAGTTGAAGCAAAACCCAAAACTTGGGACCAGTAAAAATTTGATCAAACAGCTGCTCAATCAAATACCGATTCTTCTGATAAAATTAACAAAATCAAACAGCAAAGCATATTCAACAAATCCAAAAATAAAAAAGGATGAATTTAATATGGATAATTACCGATTGAAGAAGTGGATTGGAAACCCTAGGGTAGACTTCTCCTTGAGTAGCCTCCATTATTTATGCATCGTTTGTTCGGATTATTAAATTTAATTACCTCACAGATCAATATACTCCCTATCTTTTTTTTGTTTTTTCTGTTTATCTTCTCTTAGGTATTAATTAATAATCCTAATTTTTTGAGAATTAGGAGGATTAGAAAGAGAGAATATAGGAGGGGAAAGTTAGCAGAAATAGGGGTTTGATTGATTTGAGGAATGAATGAATGAGATGATCATGAACATCGTGGCGTGTCCTTTAGGATCTCTCTAATTTTATATCCTTATTCTTATTTATTTTATTTTATTTATTTATTCATTTATTTTTAAAACCCCAAACTTGTCGGCCGTGTAATATCACACTAGACAAGCTTTATGCGGATAAATTTATTCAGAAGGATCGCTCTCACATCATCCGTGTGAATAATAATAATAAAAAACAAAAACGTCTTGAGATATGACCTTTTGATACATTTTCTATAAATTCTTAGTAATAAGGTGTTTTGTGGCACGAATTTAAATTCATTGAACTTCAATACAAATATCAGAAATTAATATTTCTTTAAAAAATTATAAATGTGTTTTTATAAAAAAAAAAAAAGTAAAATAAAAGTTTTTAAAAGGAAAGAAGGAATAAGCCATAAGACAGGAAACTATTAAAGGAAATTGATCATCTAATTTTTTAGGAAAAATTTCATAACTCAACACTTTAACTTTTCTATATTACTTAAAATTAAAATACCATTCTACTAAACATATTACAAAAAATCCCTTCTAATTGACAACACATGTGCTTTTTCGGATATATTACCAACTACAGCTCAACACAACACCCAACTACTGTTTTGTAGCCTAAAATCACGATAATAATGGCGAAGATTATGCCAAAATTCGATCTGCAACAACTGTTATCCTCCATTACAATTACTCTATTAACTTAATTATTCAAAAATAATTAGAGGTTAGTTTGTTTCCGGTTGATGATTTTGTTTATTAGTTTAGAATTTGAAGAAATCCTTTTTCAATTCTATATTCTTTAATCATTATAACAACATTAATGGAGTCAGGACCCTCTTTTAGTTTGGTGCTTACTCAATTTCAGTCAATTTCTACTGAAATGGATATATTTGGGTTTGTTCCTGATAACTTCAATTATGAAGACAACAATTTTTGTGAAAATTGATCTAAGCATCGAAACGATCCTACAATCATGAAGAAGTTACGGGATGTTGCTAGTTCTAAAGGGAAGAAGTCTGCTACTGCTATTTCAAAGGGAAGAAGAAAGGAAGATGTGAAAAGAAACCCATCACAAAAGGTATGTTATTTATGTATTTGATAGATGAATTTCTCCAAAATAAGTTATTGTTATGTATCATAATATAAAATGTAACAAATGTTAGTGTTAATCATTAATATGATACATAATCACGAAGATACTATTTGTGCATGCGTTATGATACATCACAATTTTTTTAAGTATGATACATAAGTATGAAATATAGCATGATGTCTGATACATACGTTATAGTTACGTATCATAATACAAAATGTAACAAATGTTAAAGTTAATCTTTAATCTGATACATAACTATGTACATAAGGTCAATGCATGCGTTATGATATATGGATAGACCTTGAAAAGTTTCAATTTTCATTCACTGGTACATCATTTGTTATAATATTTGATATGAATTTCTCGCCCTTAATATATTCAATATAATGAATTTTCTGATACATAGATCTAACCTGAAAAGGTTTCAATTTTCGTTCGCTGATACATAATTTTTTATGTATTTGATAAGAATTTCTCGTTCTGATACATTCAATATAATCATTTTCTTTTCTGTTAAGTAATGTATCATATAAATTAATATTTCTTCATCATTCTTTGTTCTTACATTATGTATAATGTATCTGAATGCAGGGGCTGAAATATGTTATCAAAGTTGTTCCACCTCATCCTTTGAGGTTTGGTAATTCCTGTAACTATAACTTTGCGCTTGATTTTAAAAATTATCTGGGTTTAGAACTAATGGAGTTGTTTAAACAGATATGCTTCGAGATATTTCTTGATATGTCCACATCTAATTTTTAATAACAAATAAGTAAATGCATGTTGATGCTTGAGTTGGCAAAGGACAATCCCAATGAACTATATGTATATGTTAAGAGCATGGGGTTTATGACTGAATGTTGTCATCAAGACAAAGAGAACCGTCTCCTGAGATCCATAAGTTGGTTGTGATGTTGCCAACCTACCTGACTGATAGTCATTTTCTGAAAAATACAGAACGTACAGTATGGTCTAGTCTCGAAGTGTATAAGGATAAGACGAGCTAAGATCGATTTTGTGAACCAACACCCACTTGATGTTGAATATGTAGAAGGCATTGCCCGTAAGCAAATGGTAGTTTGTAAATAACACTTCAAAAATTTATCTATTTACAATGTTTACAATTGTATTCTATTATTTATATATTCCTAACTTATCAAGATACATTTATGTTCAGGGACTGCAGAGTTCTTATGGTAGATTTTGCTGAGTTTCTTAGTGATGAACTGTCAGTTTCTTCATCTGATTTTGATGCAAAATATCATCGAAAGAGATACGCAACACTCTTATGAAACTATTGAGTCATCAAAGCTAGGAGAGGATATTCTAGCGACAATTAAGATCCATCAAGACCAAGGCCAATTCATGTCCCACCGATCGACAAATCAACTATTGTTGTCTTAGAGTAGTTACAAATTTTTTGACATCCTTTTTGTGAATAGTATTTTGACTAGTGCCTAGCAGCGCGTATTATCGTTTTAAGTTATATGTAATTATTTTTTTTGGACAAAATAATTATGAAATTTTTTGATTAAATAAAATTGTTGGATGTTCCACTCACCATTTGTTTATCTTTCTTGCATCACTTACATTGCTGTAATTTACATCACTCACCTTTTTAGTATATATTTTTAAAAAGGCATATTTAGTCATCATAATTTACATCAAATTATCTCAACATAAACTACATCAAGGCAGTGCATAAAACAAAAAGCTTTATGTATTAGGAATTTTTTTTTAATGTATTTAAAATTGAAAAATAAAAAATTCAATATGTAAGCATAATAAACTTATGAATCTAGTAATGATGTCTTTTGAAAACACTAGACAAATAGACTACAGATACATAATTAGTAATTTATCATATTGACAGAGTAAACAACAACTTTCATTTGTTCGATAATGTCTGTCGGGGTGTGTTTTCTCTTGTGATTTACTAATTTTGACACTGTAAACAACAACAACAACAAACTCAGTATATTCACACCTAGTGGGGTTTGGGGAGGGTAGAATGTACGTAGTCCATACCACTACCTCTAAAGAAGTAGAGAGGCTATTTCCGATAGATCCCCGGCTCAAGACACATGACAATATACAAAAATAGTCAAAGCATGAAACATGATAAAACTAACATAGATACAACATCCACAAAAGTAATGTACAGTACCAAACAAAAGACACCAAAACTCTCTAACTACGGACTACGAAAACTGTCGCTTGCAGCTGCTTTAGCACCCCATCACTCATTGAATATATATGTTCATTGTTGAACACACGAATTTTGAAAATATTCAAATTCTTCGAGCAAGATGCCTTGTAGCTGCATAAATGCATATTTTGTCATAAGATATTAATGAAAATTTGTATGTATCAGAAAATAAGTTAGAATATCAGAATATTCAGCATCAAAAAATTATCAACATGTTTTGTTTTAAAAATATGATTCATTGTTAAAAAAACATAATTAGTAATGTATCATAATAACTAACAACACTATTCTACTCATAGTCTCTTATGATATTAGTTTTCATTATACACTAAAATTGTCATAAGCAGTAATGTATCATATTACAACAGCAAGCAACACCAACCAACAAATAGCTCTAGATATAGATTATAAACTTAGAATACAGAGAAGCTATATGTATCAGAAAAAAATTAGAATATCAGAAAATGATACATAAAATTTTAATTTTCGACATGTTTGTTTAAAATTCGGATACACTATTAAAAAATATAATTAGTAATGTATCGTACAAACCAACAACGCTATTTTACTAACCGTCTCTTATGAAATTCGTTTTCATAAACAATAGAACTGTCATGCGCAGTAACATATCATATTACAACACAAATAACATCAATTCAAAAATAGCCAGACACATAGATTACAATACCTCTTTTTGCTCAGATCTGAAATTAAAATTGTGATCTAAATCATACTTTGCCATTACAGCTGCAAGAGTTTTTTTTTTTATCCTCGTACAACTATTTGACCTTCACTTATTTATTTTGCAGTAATAAATTTAATAGTTGCAATTTTCGGTACGTACAAGGAGTACTTGTTTCTCAACTCGACAACAACAAGTGCTAATGCATTTTATACTGTTCCTTCTACGAAAATCACAACACCAGTTTCAACATCAACTTGTATCTCTCCAGTCAATTTATCCATCGTTGTTATGCATAACTGATATATTACAAATTCAGTAGAGTTTTTTTCAACTCGATGAAAACTTGAACACCATTATCGTTCCTAATCACCATAGCCGATGTATTTTCTTCAACAACATATCGAACATCAATTTTTTTCTTTGATTCATCAATGTTAAGCTCTGTTGCTATAACGGAAATCAACCTCGTATATAAAATACTTTTGCTAACTACAATTCCATCACTCTTGTAACTTTCATACACAATTTCACTTTTTTCAAATTTCAGAATATCTTAGAAGAATCGATATATTCATGATGAATAGGGAAAGGACGGTCGAAGAATGAATTAGTTTTGGAAGATTATGATTGATGAAGCTTGACTTGATTATTCAAATTTCAAAAAATGAAGTTGAAATGAATTTTATGTAATTAAACAGATAAAATCTTAAATTACATTCGTTAATTACTCAACTGTAGGCGCTTATACCATTTTTTTCTTTTTTTTATCTCCAATTAATTAGTTTGTAATGTATCATAAACTTATGCATCAGAATCAAACTTATGTATCATATCCGGGATATTAGGTAATTAATATAAAAGATGTGAGAGAGGGTAATTAGATAGTAAAGTGTTGGGGCTTATGTTGTTTATATTTTTATATTTTCCTTTGATTTTCCTCGCTTTATTTATGCTCAATCAATCTTATTCAGGTAGGAACTTCACCGAAGTTTATTTATATTTTTTTGATTTATATAGATGTCAATCGTAACTCATGAAAATATGATTTACGTCTTTATTTAAATTTAAATTAATTTATAACTCGTTTATATATTAAACTTAACTTGATTTTGATCTATAAAAATTCAATTTTTATGTTGATTTGAATTAAATATAAAAAAGTCTAAACCTTCATTTGTTAATATGGTTCCCTTATATTTTTTTTCGGCCAAATCCATCGGCGGCCACCTAAATTTGGTACGATTTTTTATTTTGACACCTCAATTGGACCATGTTCATTTTTGACACTTCAAGTAGCTATAAGTGTGTCATTTTGACATTTTTCGCTGACATGACAAAGAGAGTTCATTACACTCTTTATAGGCGCGTGAATGATGAATTTAGTCTATTTTTAATTTTTTTTCCTCTTCTTCTTCTTCTTCTTCTCAATTACTCCAGCCATTTTCCATATTTTTTCACCATTTTTCCACCTTTGCATCAACCTTAAACTCAAATATGTTCTTCAAATCTCTCAATAGTTGTTGTCCCTCTCTCCCAATACTATTGTTTCTTAATTGTTTGATTAAAAAAAATCATCTTTTCAGCATAAAAGAAAAAAAAATTATAGACTAAAAAATCATCTTGAAAATTATTTTTGTTGGTCATTAATGGCGAATTCATTGACAAGGCAGATATGGGCATCATCCTTTACAAAAAATTTTAATTTCTCTGACCCCTCCATGATGATTTGTTGTTGCAGAAAATTTCAATCACAGACCCCATTTATGAGTATGTTGGTTGTTGCAGTGATGGATTATTAAGGACTCAGATTTGTTGTATTTTGAACAAAGCAAAAGAGATAAACGACGCGATTTTTGCTATTGCAATCACTTATGACCATTGTTATTGAAGAAAACTGAAGAAATTTTGAAGACAATTTTTAGAGATGAAAATTAGAGATGATGATCGGGGGGGGGGGGGGGGGGGGCGGGGGGTGCTGGAAGTTTTGTTTGTGGGGAGGGAGGGGGCTGCGTTGCTGCAACATTAGTTTATGGGGAGGGAAGGAGGTTGCTGCAACAATCTTGGAGTGGTGGGGGTAATCTTGGAGTGGTGGGGGTACTTAGAAAAGATGATGTTTGGTTGGGGGAGGGGGGGCGGGGGTGGGGGGTATTTTTTTTTTGATTTTTCATTTAAAATTAAATTTAATTATTTAAAAATTATTTTTTAAAATTATAATTTATTTAAAATCATTTTTTTAAACAAGAACGTCACATGCCTTTTTTAATTGGTCGTATGCCATGTCAGAAAACGTGTGTATTACACACACTTTGTAAAATCGATTGATTGTAAAAAAAAGTGTCAAAATGACACAGTTAAAAGCTGGTTTAGGTGTCAAAAATGAATATGGTCTCGCTGAGGTGTCGAAGTGAAAGATCGTGTCAAGTTCAGGGGACTGACGATTGATTTGGCCTTTTTTTACTTTTAAGTATGTTGACTCTTTGAACGTAGAAGAAGGTGGAAAGCGGGGGTGGGGGGTTGTATAAAAAATTTAGGATAAATAACATAAATACCAACCTTTTAGAAGTAATTACACTCTCTCTCATTTTTTTAATTACTTTAATCTCTCTCCCTATTAATATACATAACATAGCCGACATATACATAATATTCTGTGTAAATGTTGAGATTTTTATAATATGTTTAGGGAGTTAGATTTTTTACAATATTGGAAACATAAGTTGTACATTTGTGTAATTTTTAGAAAAAATTATATTGTATGTGATGATAAATTGTTAATTAGAAACAATTATTTCATTGGTTCATCAGTTTCATGATTTGACACGTACACAACGTGTATATTTTAAGTGTGTGGTCATTTGAAGAGTTAAAGAATTTATCTAATCGTTCGTGCAAAGAATTTATTTGATCGTTCATGTCGATTACAAGACACAGGGAAGGGAAGAGTTAGTATGCAAGTCCGCCTTCAAAATAGGAACTAACAGGTTGATTGCCTGTTACAGCTGGTCAAAGTAGGGTAAAATAATAGTACTATTTACATGCATGGTCAGGGCATATTAGTTAAACTCTTTTAGTTAGAGTAGTGGTCATCTATGTCAGTTTTACCTTTGCAAATTAAACTCCCATCCACCTTTGACCAATAGACACTCCTTCACCTTCTAATTTTAATATTTTAGATTGGAATCAATAAGGGAGCATAAAAATGAGAACTGTTACACAGAATGTTGAAAGAAAAAGAACATTCTCCCCTTTATGTCTAAATTGATTTTTATTGTGTTTTACACTAATAATTTTATCTCAATAGCTCGTACTTTCTTCATTTTTACTTAGCACTTCTTGACGTAACACACTCTTTAAAAAAATAATTATTGATATGATTATTTTTTCATACTATCTCTATTAATTGGTTTGGAGTAATATATCTTGAATATGATTTGGAGAATAAATAATTAATACTAAAGTTAAAATAAAAAAAATATTTTTTCTTGATATCTCAAAAATAACAAGTAAAAATAGAAATTCAATTAATAAAATAATGACCAATAGAAGCGAACGAGAAAGCAGTTGTCGCTAAAAATCAAACTGGGATCAGGCAGGGTGATAGTAATAATGCGTTTGGCCTCAAAAAGTTCAAGAATTTATTTGTGTCTATTTATATCGATTTTGAAGATTAATTTCGAGTTTGATTCAATCTATTACTGAAATATATGTATTACACCTAAATAATAACTTTAAAGAACAAATCAATGGATTTTGAGTAAATTACAAGAATATTACAGTACTCGATCTTTAGTTGGCTTTCACGGTTGTAGAATTGCACCAAAATGTATTATAGTAATTTTGTGATCACCAACCTCCACCACTAAAACCACCAGTATCACCACCACCACCGCTAAAACCACCGACACCGCCGTGATCGCCGCCACTCCAACTACTGCCACCGTGATCACTATTCCAACCTCCACCACCACCACTCCTTCCGCTACTACTGTGAGCACCACCAGTGTTCCCAGTACTTGTGCAGTCATGATGATGATGACCACCTCCACCACTAGTAGTACTGTTTGTGCTAGCATGAGTATGATTAGTGTCACCGCTAACATAATTACTTTCAGTACGATCAGTACTAATAACGTAATTATTTTTGCAACCATCGTCACCACCAGAACTTTTCGTGGCATCACCAGTACCATGGCATCCAGTATCTTTCTCGTCATTATTATTGCAAACATCATCAGTGGTTGGAATATCTACAAAAAAAGTTGTAGTTTCTGCAGCTGAACATGCGGGGGCAGAAGTTGCACTAGTTTTTTGTGCTTTACTTTCACCAATAACAACGGTTTTAGCGGAGGTTTTATCACCACCACCACCACCACCACTATATGGATTCTTCTTCTTCTTACGTTTTGTGGAGGATTTGGCACAGGCAAATATGACGATTGCCATCATTGAGATTGAAGCAGCGATCATGCTAACCATGAATGCTAGCTTTGAATCCTGAAATGCAAGGTCTGCACTATTTTCCCTAACAGAAAGCCTAACCATTTTCTCTCCCTCTTTTTTTTCCCTTGAGTTCTAAGAGATTTTTTGGGTATTTAATAAGAATTGATGATATATCATATTAATTTTAGCCTTGATATATATAACTTGATTTTACTGCCTAATAGGGAAACAATGAAGAGGAAGCCAAGTTCAGCACGGCTTCTATCAAGTTAAATTTCTAGAATCAACAATCCAGTTTGGGAAAATTTTAGGGTTGGTGAGGCGAACCAACAAAAATTGAGTGAGTCTCCACCCTTTGTATCACAACTGAAATATGAGTCCCGCATTGACTTTGTCCTACATTTCATCATTCTTTATTTCATTTTCTCTTTTATTTTTTTTTATACTTTTTCGTCTAATAATATTTATTTACTATTAATTTGATACATTATTAAAAAATAATAGTAATATTAAAAATAATTTTATTATATCATGTTTGAATATAATAAATTTAGTTCTTTAGTATAGAAATTGAGTAAGATGGATAAAAATGAGTAAAATATTATTGATTTTTTAAACTGAACAACTATTGTTAAACATAATATTTTTGAATAACATGAATAAGTATTGTTGGACAACGGAAACAATAAATTTGGTTGTATTTGATGTAATTTTTTCTAAAAAGGATTTAAAATAATGTTAATACATGAATTTACTTAAATAAAACATAAAAAGTGAAAAATGAGTTGAAAAAGAAATGTTATAACCTATTTTCTAAATTTGGATAGAAAATGGAAAATGATAATTACTGTAATAATATTTTGTATGTGTCTTTATCTGATTTTTCTCAAAACCTTATATGACTTATGCGTAAGCTAATTTCATATATAAGGTTTTGCAAATTAATAAAATTCTGATTTTTTTGAAATAACTTTTTATTTTATTTAAAATTGGTATTTAACAATGAAAATTTCTAATCCTACTTGAAGGTGAATCCAAATTTAGAAAATAGGTTATAATATTTTTTTTCAACTCACTTTTCACTTTTGATGCTTTAATTAAGTAAATTCATGTATGAACATTATTTTAAATATTTTTTACAAAAATTATATCAAATACAACTCCAAATTTATCACTTCTGTTGTCCAACAATACTTGTCCATATTACTAAAAAATATATGTCTGAGAATATTTGTTCGATTTGAAAAATCAAAAATAATTTACTCATTTTACTCAATTTCTTTACTAAAGAACTAAATTTTATAATATTCAAACGTGGTATAGTAAAATTATCCTTATTATTTATTATTTTTTAATTATATATAAAGTTAATAATGAATAGATATTATTAAACGGAGGGAATAGAGAAAAAAAATAAGAGAGAAAATGGAATAAAAAAGGATAAAGTGTGGGATAAAGTGATTGTGGGACCCATATTTTCACTTTTCAAATAAAGGGAGGAGACTCACACAACTTTTGTTGGTTGTGTCTCACCCATCCTAAATTTTTCATCTCGTTTGTATAGGACTAAAATTTTATCAAATCAAATTTTATTTTATTTTTTCTCTTTTTTTAGGTGTTAGACAAAATAAAAAAGTACTTAAAAGAAATTAAAAATTGAGAAGTTGGGTACCGCAACTTTTAACTTGTTATATTAATTTTACGTTTGACCAACACATTTATCTTTTTATTTCTTATATTTTTTTCAAATTTCAACAATACCTTGACTCTGTAACCCTTAAATATATTATTTTCCTTTGCCGCTTTCTCTCCATCTCTTCCCTCTAGTTTCCTCTTCATCTTTCTCTTTTGTTCTTGAATTATTAAAATTAAAATTTATATATAATTCAATTTATTTATGGTATTGATAACTATTTTTTTTGTTTTCAGTTTCAACACTATTTATGATATCCAAACACACTTATTGTTAACTTTTAAACACATAAATTAAAAAACTACTTTATTTTAATTCGAGCCTTTATTTGATCTGAAATTAATAGTTATGCTAGTAAGTCTTGATTTTCGGCACACCAAATTAATCGTAGCATTAAAATAGTGGGGGAGACTTAACTATTTGGTTTAGTTTCGAATGTTTGGTGGAACATTGAATCAACGTATTAGTCTTGTCCATTGTCTAATTAATCTAGTCATCCTATTGTTAATTAGTTTACTTTGACCCTTATTATCCTTCACTAAGTAATTGCATTACCATTTCTATCGTACGTGTAAATTGTTTCTGAATTCGAGTGTATAACGAACTTTCTTATACGAAACTTGTAAGAAGTTCAGATTATTTGTCCTACATCATGATGTATACTGTATAGGGCCTAATTAAGTACTGATCGATTAGTTATTACTAATTATTACTGCGGAAATTAGAATAATCTAATGAGAGGAAGTCAAATACAAATCTATTAATATGAAAACAACTTCAAGATTAGGTTTGATCTGCTCGTTGATTTTTGTATCTATGGGCCATATTATCCGATTTAAACATCATTGATGATTGACCAAAGTAACTCGTAAAACATAATTAACCAAAAAAAAATCGTGAGATTGTTATTGCTCATGAATAGATTATCTTAATAAAGCAAATATAACACCTTTCATGAAGGTTAATGCTTAAAATTTGATCGATGAACTAATTAATGCTCAAAGGGGTGTATTCCAAATGCATGCTTGACAAGTTTACTTACTGTTTCAATGATCTTTTATGAGTTAAGTTATAAACCATACTCTTTTATATCTTTGGTTTGACAGATTAAACTACAAGGTAGTTTAATTAGCTCAAATTGATGATTCAAACTAACACTTATTGTTGGATTCAGAGTATATGAAAAGTGTGAATGAAAAATGGAGGAAACCAAATGAAAGGAAAAAATAGAGAAAAAAACACTAAAATGGAAAGTGTACTCTAAAATGGAAAGTATACTATTTCTCCCACATTAGTGGGAGAATGTGACTTTCAAGTATTTATATTAAGAAACACATATTCCACTTGGTAAGTGAGGCAAGAAATAAGAGATGCCTCACACCGTCATCGTTGTCGCTCGGCTCTAGCTTTGGATTTGATGATCAATTGATGAGATCTATCTTTTTGGACAAAATTTATTTGATAGAAATTTAATCTGAAGGGAAAAATATAAACGCAGTAAGTTTTTTCTTTGATTTGATCCTCCAGTTATATGCATGTATGCAGTGTTTCGAACTGGTGCTTCAAAAGGATGCACTGTTTCGAACTGATGCTTCAGAAGGATACAATCCTTCAACGAAATGACACGCTAATTCATGAAATGGTCTGCCTATTCGGAAAAGATGCAAACTTTGGACGAACAGACATGATCTTTCAGGAAAGGTCACACCTTTAAGTGAACCATTGCCACTTTTCAGAAGAGGCATATGAAGGCTATATAAACCTGCTTTCATCCACAGGTTTAGACACGAATTTTCTGAAATACAAACTCTCTTCTTGTCTTCAAAGCATTCTGTGTGATCAATCAAACTGTTGAGTGAGTTCGTTGAATACAACAATTTGAGGTACCGCTATTGTTTGGATTGAAGGCCATTTTATCCTAGGAGGAAGATTTCATAACCTCGGGTACAGTGAGGGGAATTATTCCTTAAGGACACAAATTCTATTTCATCTATTTTCTGAAAATAAACACACTTCTTAGATAGATTATTCATAATCTAGTGTTGAAGGTGTTAAGTAACTTCAAAAGTGTTCTTGTCTTAGACTGGAACTAGCGTTGAAGTTGGTGTTGCATGTATACAGATTCTTGTACCCGAACATCATAAAATAACAATCTTGAGGAATAAATCTTGCAGAATCTGTATTGCTTATTTTTGGAGATTAAAGCTCCAAGCTTTCTACTCCGTTTGAACTTAATTAGTGATTCAAAGACATAAAATCTTCATCACAAGTTAAAGATAACTCGGTTGACGATTGGAACTCATAAAAACTTCATCGTTAACTAGAAACAAGAAGTAGACTTTAAAGTTGCTTAACTTTATAAGTAGTATTCTGAAAATACTAAATTTTATTGTCATGTGGTGACAGGAAAAATGACTAACGAAAGTCAAATGCAAGATGCGGCTACGACTGTGGGGGCAACTAGTATTGCCTCAACAAGTTGAGCAAATGCTCCGCAACCAATGGCACCTGCAGAGAAGCCCAGAAAATTTGTGGGCATTGACTTTAAGCGATGGCAGTAGAAAATGTTCTTCTACCTCACAACACTATGTCTTCAAAGGTTCACTAGTGAGGATGCTCCTGAGGTGCCCGAGGGAACCTCGGACAAAGAGCGTTTCATAATTTTAGAGGCTTGGAAACACTCGGACTTCCTTTGCAGGAATTATATCTTGAGTGGTCTCCAAGACGACCTCTATAATGTTTACAGTGGAACTAAGACATCGAAGAAATTGTGGGGAGGGGGGGCACTAGAACGAAAATACAAGATAGAGGATGCGGGAATTAAGAAATTCTTCGTTGCAAGGTTCTTGAACTTTAAAATGATAGATAGCAAATCGGTTGTCTCTCAAGTGCAGGAATTACAAGTAATCATCCACGATCTCCTAGCGGAAGGTATATCTTTGAAAAATACCTTAGTTTAACAAATTAAAAATGTTCTTATTACTCACATAAATTGTTTTGTAGGTTTGATTGTGAATGATGCATTTCAAGTAGCAGCGATAATTGAGAAGCTACCACTTATGTGGAAAGACTTCAAAAACTACTTGAAGCACAAACACAAGGAGATGATTGTCGAAGATCTTATTGTCCGACTACGTATTGAAGAGGATAATAAAGCTGCCGAGAGAAGGTCAAAAGAGAATTCTACAATTAATGAAGCACATATTGTAGAAGATGACCAAAACAATTCTAAGAAAAGGAAGAAAGTTAAATATGGAAACAATCAACCCAAGAAGAAATTCAAGGGAAAATTCTTCAACTGTGGCAAGATTGGCCATAAGTCCACGGATTGTCGTGCCCCTAATAAAGGCAAGAAAAAGGACCAAGCAAATATGTTTGAGTCCAACAGAGAATGTGATGATCTGTGTGCTATGTTTTAAGAATGCAACTTGGTGGGGAATCCTCGCGAGTGGTGGATGGATTCAGGTGCCACCCGCTATATTTGTGCCAACAAAGAGTTGTTTTCGTCATTCGCTCCGACTCAAGTAGAAGAAATGATCTACAGGAAAAGTGGGATTAAAAATGACTTCAGGAAAGGTTTTGACACTTAATAATGTCTTGTACGTTCCGGAGTTACGTAGGAACTTGATTTCTGTTTCACTTCTAGACAACAACGGATTCAAATGTGTAACCGTTTCTTTAAAAATTATAATTAGCAAAGGAGAAGTATATGTAGGAAAAGACTATCTCACCGAGGGCCTTTATAAGATGAATGTAATGAATGTTGAAATCAATAAAAATTCAAATTCTTCTTACTTGCTTGAGTCTTATTATTTGTGGCATGAATGTTTAGGCCATGTTAATTACAAAACGTTATGAAAACTGATTAACTTAGAGGTTTTGCCAAACTTTGAGTGCAATAAATCAAAGTGTCAAATGTGTGTGGAATTAAAGTATGCAAAGCATTCTTATAAGTCCGTTGAAAGGAATTCCAATCCCTTCGACTTAATACACACTGATAGTTGTGATATGAAGTCAACACCATCACGTGATGGAAAAAAGTATTTCATAACTTTTATTGACGATTGCACTAGATATTGTTATTTCTACTTGCTAAATAGTAAGGATGAAGCAATAGATGCATTTAGGCAATGCAAAACTGAAGTAGAAAATCAGTAATAGAAAAAGATAAAAATGATAAGAAGTGATAAGGGCAAAAAATATGAATCTCCCTTCGCCGAAATATATGTAGAGAATAAAATCGCCCATCAAACTACGACCCCGTATTCACCTCAATCTAACGGAATTGCGGAAAGGAAAAATCAAACGTTGAAGGAAATGATGAATACTTTACTTATAAGTTCCGATTTACTGCAAAACTTGTGGGGGGAGGCTATCCTTACAGCCAATCGTATACTCAATAGAATTCTCTATAGTAAGACACAGTCAATTCCTTATGAAAAATGGAAAGAAAGGAAACCCAACTTGAAATATTTCAAAGTGTAAGGGTATCTAGCAAAGGTCCAAGTTCCTATGCCTGAAAAGGTTAAGATAAGACCTAAGACTGTGGACTGCGTGTTCATAGGATATGCTAAAAGCAGTAAAGCATGTCAGTTTTTGGTTCATAAATCCGAACATCCGAATATAAATGAAAATACGGTAATTGAATCAGATAATGCTGAATTCTTTGAAAATATTTACCCGTATAAAATTAGACATGAACAATCTAGTGGAGGATCTAAACGACCTCGAGATGAACCAAGTGAGAATGTACATAATGAAGAGAATCCAAGACGTAGTACATGTCAAAGAACGTCGACTTAGTTTGGATAAGATTTTGTAATATTTCTCTTAGAAAATGAGCCTCAAACATTTAAAGAAGCGATATCATCATCAGACTCATCTTTTTGGAAAGAGGTAGTCAACAGTGAGATTGATTCAATCTTAATCAATCATACGTAGGAATTGGTTGATCTTCCTCCAGAAAATAAACCTTTAGGTTCTAAATGGATCTTCAAAAGGAAAATGAAAGTGGATGGTACTGTTGACAAATACAAGGCAAGACTTGTAGTAAAAGGTTTCAAACAAAAAGAAGGCCTTGATTACTTTGATACATACTCGCCGGTAACAAGGATAACATCGATTCGAATGTTAATTGCCTTAGCGGCGGTATATGGTCTTGAAATCCATCAAATGGGTGTGAAAATCTCATTCCTAAATGGAGAATTAGAGGAAGAAATTTACATGGAATAGCCTGAGGGTTTTGTGGTTACAGGAAAAGAAAATAAGGTGTATAAACTTGTTAAGTTACTTTATGGACTAAAGCAAGCACCTAAACAATGACATGGAAAGTTTGACCAAACCATGTTGCCAAACGGGTTCAAGATAAATGAATGTGATAAATATGTTTATATTAAAGACATTTCGAATCACCAAATCATTGTTTGTTTATATGTGGATGATATGTTGATCATCATTAGAGACATTTCTGACATAAATGCAACGAAATGAATGCTCAAGAGTAAGTTTGATATGAAAGACCTTGGAGTTGCGGATGTGATCTTAGGAATAAGAATCCATAGAACTCCACAAGGGTTGGCATTGTCACAGTCTCATTATATCGAAAATGTACTTGACAAATTCAAGTATATGGAATTCGGTATTGCCAAGACTCCATTGGATGTGAGCTTTGCACTTTGAAAGAATGAAGGTGAAAGTGACTCACAATTGGAGTACGTAAGAGTATTGGGATGTTTAATGTATATAATGAACTGTACACGACCAGACATAGTATGTATTATTAGTAAATTGAGTCGGTCCACGAGTAATCCCAACAAAACTCATTGTATAACAATGAAAAGAGTTTTGGAATTTCTTAAATACACTCAAGACTATGCTTTGCATTATAATAAATATCCCACGGTACTCAAAGGATATAGTAATGCAAATTGGATTACCGGATCAAACGAAGTAAAATCCACAAGTGGATATGTATTTACTATCGGTGGAAGAGCAGTCTCTTGGAAATCATTCAAACAGACTTGTATTGCTCGCTCTACAATGAAATCTGAATTTATCTCATTGGATAAAGCCGGTGAAGAAGCAGAATGGATATGAAATTTCTTGGAAGATATTCCTTATTGGCCCAAACCAGTGGCACCAGTATGTATACATTGTGATAACCAAGCGACAATAGGTAGGGCAGAGAGCATGATGTACAACGGTAAATCTCGTCACATACGACGAAGACATAATACCGTTAGAAAACTTCTTTCTAGTGGAATTATCACTGTTGACTATGTAAAATTAAAGTATAATGTATCGGATCCACTTATAAAAGGCCTATCTAGAGAATGAGTGGAAAGGATATTCAAGGGAATGAGTTTAAGGCCTAGGACAAGTTAGCATGGCGGTAACTCTACCTAGCAAACTAGCGATCCCAAGAGCTAGGTTTAATGAGAACAAACAAAGTTGTGTCTGACAGGTTCAACTTTGTCAATTACCCAACCCATTCGCATGATGTAGACAATGTTTAGTAACAAGGATAAGACTTAAGGTGAAAAGTCTTTTAATGATTATCTAAATTTAGCATATTTGACCAAATAGTTTAATCTATAGGATTGAACGTTTAGAAATCACCTATGTGAGGGCGAAGTGGATGCCGCTTCAAGGAGAATATTAGCAAAGGCCTATTCTCTAAGCTCTCATGAAACCAGGACGCATTATGGCTAGAAAAAACAAAACTGTGAGAACCATAAACGGTAAAAGGCTGGTTGTGTGACATGTGTTGTCTAGGTGTACATTAAAGATCGACAGTTCAAAGATATCAAATCTACCGATTGAAGAGTGCATCCGATGCATGTTCATTACGGAAAGCTCAAAGGAAAACCCACTTATCCAGATGCAATCAGTCTTTACTTGATCATCGCATACTTGTCCATAAAAATTTAACGAAAAATAGTTATTTCCCATTCATGTGGGAAATTGTTGGGTTAAAAGTATATGAAAAGTGTGAATGAAAAATGGAAGAAACCAAGTGGAAGGAAACAATAGAGAAGAAAACACTAAAATGGAAAGTGTACTCTAAAATAGAAAGTATACCATTTCTCCCACATTGGTTGGAGAATGTGACTTTCAAGTGTTTATATTAAGAAACACTTATTACACTTGGTAAGTGAGGTAAGAAATAAGAGATGCCTCGCACCGTCGTCGTCGTCGCTCGCTCGGATTTGGATTTGGATTTGAAAAATGATCGATCATCACATACTTGTCCGTAAAAATTTAATGAAAAATAGCCATTTCTCATTCATGTGGGGGTTTGTTGGGTTCAAAGTATATGAAAAGTGTGAATGAAAAATGGAGAAAACTAAGTGGAAGGAAAAAATAGAGAAGAAAACACTAAAATGAAAAGTGTACTTTAAAATGGAAAGTATACTATTTCTCCCACATTGGTGGGAGAATGTGACTTTCAGGTGTTTATATTAAGAAACACTTATTCCACTTGGTAAGTGAGGCAAGAAATAAGAGATGCCTCGCACCGTCGTCGTTGCTCACTCGGCTTCGAATTCGGATTTGAAAAATGATCGATCGATGAGATCTATCTTTTTGGACGAAATTTATTTGACAAAAATTTAATCCGAAGGGAAAAATATAAATGCAGTAAGTTTTTTATGTGTTTTAATCGTCCAGTTATATGCATGCATGCAGTGTTTCGAATTGATGCTTCAAAAGGATGCACTGTTTCGAACTGATGCTTCAGAAAGGTACACTGTTTCGCACTGTTGCTTTAGAAGGATGCAATCCTTCAACGAAGTGAGACACTGATTCATGAAATGGTCTGCCTGTTCGAAAAACATGCAAACTTTGGACGAACAGACATGATCTTTTAGGAAAGATCACACCTTTAAGTGAACCATTGTCACTTTTCAGAAGAGGCATATGAAGGCTATATAAACCTGCTTTCATCCACAAGTTTAGACCCGAATTTTCTGAAATACAAACTCTCTTCTTGTCTTCAAAGCATTCTGTGTGATCAATCAAACTATTGAGTGAGTTCGTTGAATCCAACAATTTGCGGTACCGCTATTGTTAGGATTAAAGGTCATTTTATCCCGGGAGGAAGATTCCATAACCTCGGGTACAGTGAGAGGAATTATTCCTTAAGGACACTCCGTGAAGTCGGGGGACTTGGCCTTACAAATTCTATTTCATCTATTTTCTGAAAATAAACACATTTCTTAGATAAATTATTCATAATCTAGTATTGAAGGTGTTAAGTAACTTCAAAAGTGTTCTTGTCTTAGACTTGAACTAGAGTTGAAGTTGGTGTTGCATGTATATAGATTCTTGTACCCGAACACCATAAAATAACACTTATCACAACAAAGAGTTGTGTATGAATACCTCTTGTATCGTTCCCATAGTATAGCATGAGATTAATTAGAAGAATTAATTGAGTTTTATTTGATTATGTACATAATCTTGATTAACAAAAATCTCAAGTAAGATGTATATACAAACAAATTAAAAGTAAGTTACATGTGCAAAGCTAGATCACAAGTCTAAGATACTAGAGTACATTTATAATACACAAGAACAAACATACATATCACAGCTAGCGCAAAGGCCTACACGAATTACACACACAACACCCTACCATATTAAAATCCACACAAATTAAGCACACATTTTTTTAAAAAAAAAAGAAAATCGCGGTGTTTGAACCAGCTTGCACACCTTGACTAGCGCAGGACAAGTGACGGAAGTACTTCCTTGACAAGCATAACACTAGGATAAGTTCTCTCCCTGCCACCATCAACATTATTACCACTAATAATGCCCATTCTTCTTCTGCTACCAATTGATCTTGAAGTAGCACTTGTACTAGTACTAGTACTGCTACAAGCAATTTCTCCTCCACCAGCAGCAACACCACCCGTTGGTGGCGGCCTCGGCTTTTTAAAGCAATCATTAGCAGAACCAAACACGGCCATCGACATCATTGGGATAGTCCCAACTGCCAAGCCAAACATGAACGATGCCCCTGGACCTTGAAGCATAGTTTTTTTATTAATCTATCTATCTATCTATATGCTTTATTGGTAACAGAAGCTTAATATATACTTAGCTTAGTATTGATATGGAAAATAAAGTTCTTAATCTAGTGTTTATATAGAAATTTTAGCTTGTCCCCTTCAAGCCTGTGACATCATATGTCATGTGTGTACTACTTTGTGTTTTTTTATTTTATGATTAATGCCCTTTCCGATCGATGACATAATTTAGAGATGTCCCTAAAAACATTTTGAGAATTTCAAAGTTAAGAGGTTAACGTGAATGAAAGGGCGGGGTGGCCTTTGTGCAGTATATATATTTTTGTGTCTATTTCTTGCAAGTGTTTTTCTATACATGAAAATGAAAGACTAGAGATATATTGTGTATTTAATACTTTGATTATTTTTGATATGATGTATCATCATGTTGTGCAATCTTCTTACGCTACAATATTTATTTCTTTTTCTTTTTTTAAGCTATACTGAATCTTCCACAACTCAATTGCGTTTAGACCAAGAAAACACTATATAAAATTAAAGACAATTTGATTAAGTTAGGGATGCACATATATATAATTTTGACTTGTGAACAAATGGAATTACAGGGATTAGGATGTAGAGCAATAACATTTGGTTTTGGCCCATAGCCTCACTATCAGTGTCCCATCATAAGATATATAGCTAAGTAGGCACCTAATCCTTATCCCACAATCTGATTTAGCTGCCATCTTTTTATCTTTAAATCTTCGCGTTTGTCTCATTTATTTGAACTTAATTAATACTATCATTGTAACAAATTGTTTTAAACTGGCAAAACATTTATCCGCACTACTATTTGCGTCAATCTAAGCAATTCCAACACTAATAGTAAGAGATAAAAGCAAGAACCACTTATGACTTGTATGAAGCTATGTTTTTTTTTCTTTATATAAGGTACATAAATAAATTTATTCGTGATACAAATATTAAGTGTCTGAAAATTTAATCCGTTTCGTAAAAAGTAAAAGATGGAATAGAGTTAGTTATACAACAATATCTTTTTGCACACAGTACAATCTCATTCACTATCTTTCATAATCAAATCATATTCCTAGCTTCATGTAGTTTTAAGTAGTATTAGATATTCTGATTACATAATCTCAAAAACTGAGCCAATTCTTGTATAATTTAAAATCGACGTGATTGTCAAATAAAAAGTTATAATACATATTGTAATTTTAGCAATCTCAAGACAACGTGGCCCATTACTCAGTTGGTTAGAGCGTCGTGCTAATAACGCGAAGGTCGCAGGTTCGAGACCTGCATGGGCCAATCATTTTTACTCATTGTTTCTCAACAAATTTTCACAGCCCTTACCCAAAACTCTATTTTAACCCTTGTTGAATGAATCCATAGCTAATCTTCCGGCGAATTTCTTGCAGAATCAACTTTTTATTATCCTTCTTTTTTTCCTATGAAAATGCTCATTAGTACCCATTTCTCACTTGTACTGCTTCTTCTCCTGCTGCTGCTGCTTTCATCAAACGGGTTTGTTGTTGGAGATCCAGTTCGTAGGCCATTGGGTAGTAGAAGAAAATACTCAAATCGGGTACCCAAATGCGGGAATATCGGGTCAAAATCTGATTGCTTTCAGAACCAAGAGTGTCGATGGTGCACAAGTGACGTTCTTGATGACGCTTGTTTCGTCAAATCTGAAGCTTCTAGATTACCCTCACAGATCTTCACTTGTCATCTGACTAGATTCAGATAAACAAAAAAAAGTTACTACCTTTTTGTTTTTTCAGTTGTCTTTTTTGAGTTTTGAGCTTTGGGGTGAAGTTTATTTGAGCTGCACTTGAGCCGAGGGTCTTTCGGAAACAGTCCGTCTAACCCCACGAGGTAGGGGTAATGTCTGCGTGTACTCTATCCTCTCCGAACCCCACTTTGTGGGATTATAGTGGGTGAGTTGTTTTTGGTTTAATGTGATGTTAGCAACATTTAGGCCTACTGTTCTGTTTTGGAGAAGAAAAAAGATATGCTTTTGTATATATTGTGTTTGATAAATGAAGTGATGCTTTTCCATTTATACTAGAGAGACTAGTTAATTTGCAGTGATGGTGTTTGTTTAATTTTGGATGGTATATTTGATTTCTATTAGTTTCTCAATGCTGATATTGACAGCTTAGTGTTCGGCTTGTGCTAAAAAAGTGATTCACTGGTTTACTACTGTTGTCAACCAAATCTGTTATAGCCAGAGCTGCGTTTAAGCTTTCAGTTTTTTACCTTTGCATTGATGGTTTTCTACCTTATTTGAGGTTTACCTTTTTGGCTGAGGTGAAGAAAAGGATTGTGCTTTGATTTGGGATATTATTTGTTGTTTCTTGCACTTCGGCTGTCATATTATTTTGTTGTAGTTACTGTACTGTTACTATATGTTATTTCTTATACTTCTATTACTTCTTTCTCTTGGACTGCTCTGCTCTTTTTTTTCCTTGAGACAATTGTGTATCGAAAACAGCCTCTCTACCTCTGAGGCAGAGGTAAGGTTTGCGTACACTCTACCCACCCCAGACTCAACTTTGTGGGATTATACTGGGTGTGTTGTTGTTGTTGGGTGATGGTGGCGGAAGGAGGCGCAATGTAAGTTTTATGGGTAAAAATGAGCTATTCTTTGTAGGTGGAATAGGGCGATCATGTAGGAGGTTTCTTCTGAATACTTTGGAACTTCATTGTCGTCCCTCTTAAACTATCTTACGAATCCTTAACCTTGAGTTTTAAGTTAGGGACATGATTGACTTATTTTCTAGTGGAACATATCTATTGAATTGGTGCTAATTAGTAGATCAACAAGATGCTACTATATGATTGACATAGTATTGGAAGGGGCTTATTGAATTGGTGCTAATTAGTACATCAACAAGATGCTACTATATGATTGACATCGTTTTGGAAGGGGCTTAGAGAATAGGAGGCAATGCACTAGTGTGAAGTAAATTTTATCTTGTGTTTTTCTCAGAAAACACGTCCACCTTTGAGTTATGCATGATCTGCTAACTTAAGTTTTTAAGGATGATAATTACTACGTAGGCAAAATTTATTTCGGGAGCTTGGAGATTCTCATCACAGCTAGTAATGATTCATCCTGAATCTCTGTGCCATCTGCTCCTATGCTTGTTTGACAAAGGTTTCCTTGAAAATCCTGAGAGCCAATATCGGCTTCTATTTTAATCTTTAGACTGTCATTCCTGATAGAAAGGGGCTTCGCTTCTATTTATCCGTCAACTATTTTTGCTGCTTTTTGTGTCTCCTAAGTGATACACCAGGTATTTTGGTGATATCATATTATCATGTGATGATAATTATTAGTGAGGGAAAATGGATGTTTTTACAGCCAAATCTGCTTTATCCCATTCAGAGCTTGTGCATTGCTGGTTATGCAGGACTTAGCAACTTCAAAAGTGGTGTTAGAGAGACTTGATATATTTAACCCACATTATGAATCACCTAATGAAGAAGCTGGCAGGATAAAGTTGAGGTCTTTTCTTGTTAACAAAAAAGTTAGTATTATTTTCCCCTGTAATTCACATTCTAAAACTATGAGAGTGCTTCATCTGAAGATTGTAGTTGTTGTATATGTCTGGTGCATGCAGCAGCTCTTTTGATATCTGAAGTCCTCCTCTAAGAAGTTAGTTCCACTTGTTATTCAAACTGTATAAGTATACTTGTTATGCAAATTACCTTGATGGGGACTTCTTAAGATTAGCAATTGTTTGCTTTGAACGAGGGTAAAAAGCAGAAGTTAATTCAAGCTAGAACTGTGTATTAGTATTAAGGAGACCATGGTTGCGTAGAATGTTAAAAATGACACCAGCTCACGCGTATACATAAATCTTGACGACAATCTTATCCTTCCCTTGGGAAAATTTTATATGAAACTGTTTCGACTTTTTGATCCATGTACTCTGGCTGTTAGCTGAAGAACAGCTGCAGTTGCAAAACTCCGTGCTGCTGAAAATCAATTGGCAAGTTAGAAGCAGCTTAAAGACCAACTCTCATGGAGAAGCTGAACTTGAGAGCAATGCAATTGTGGCCTGTGGGAGAGGATGATGGTCACGCTGCAACTGAGTAGAAATCTACTAAACATTGAACTCTTGAATTGACTACTAGAATTAAATTCTAAAGCCTTAATTCCCAAGATTGACAGCTTTTGAATTCAACACCAAGTGACTCGTCTCAGTTGGGAGAACAATAACTTTACTTCAACCTTACTACTCAAGAATCTCAGGAGAACAAACACGGACAGTTTTGCACTAAAATTTTCAGAATTGTATACAGTTCCCAGTTTCATATCTCATTTCCAATTGAACACAAAAGGTGTTCAACCTATTACATCAGTCCCCCAGAAAAGCAACCAAAAGCAAATGCAGAAATAAATTAAGCATAAAAAGAAAGAAAAAAAAAGGATTAAATTTCCACTGATATGCATTCTTCTTCTTCAGCAAGATAAACCTTCACAGCATCCCTCATATCTTCAACTTCATTACACCCACCAAGGAACTCAATGAGCTTCTTGAGCTCCCCATCAGCAAGATCATCGGTAAATGGCCTAATCGGAATAGCATTTTCCGGCTGAAAAAGGTAAGAATTCGGGTTATCATCAACGATCACCACCCTCTTCATATCTCTCCCGGTGTCAGCCAAGTCCTTCACAAACTTCCCATCAACTTCCTTGCAAGAATCCCGATACAATCTATGCGAAATCAAACCTTTCCTATCTATTCTATCAAGAACAAGAGAAGCATACTCCTTAAGCCCAGCAGTGAACACAACAACCTCAAACTTCTCACTCAAAAACTCCAAAAATTCATCCAGAAACGGCCTCTTCAACACATAAAACTCTACTCTGTGTCCATCAATCACCGGCCTAACAACAAAATCGTACTTTTCTGGAGGTGGGTTTGGATTAGAATGCACTAAAGTCTCATCCAAGTCAAGAAAAATCGTCTTTTTCTCTGATGTAACCAACGGAGGAAGAGCATTTCCATCATTAAAAAGAGATCTCCTCAAACTGATCCCATTTTCAGGTTCATCAAACACTTTACCAAGAAGCTGATATCCTTTCTTGCTAGGACTTCTCTTAGGAGTAGAAAGACGGGCGAATTTGGAGAAGAGTTTAATAAGACGACGATGACAAGTGTACAAAGACTTGTTAATAGAAGCAACAACTACAGAAGCTGGATTTTTAGCAGGGGATTTCTTCCGGCTACTACGACGAACATTCCTCCGGTTCTTGATGGACTTTGTTGGAGTTCTTTTGATGACTTTGGACACCATTTTTGGAGAAATGGAGAAAATGATAGGGCTTGTAGGAGTGGTTTCTTGAATTTCTATCAACTTTAGAGCAGTTGTAGGAGTTGGTAAGATTTGAAATTAGGGTTGGAGGCAACGGTCGAGTTTTTTCTTTGGTTTGGAACCGAAGCTAATGGGAAATTATTTTTGGAAAGTGAAAGTTGACAGTATTATTCTTTTGGTTCAAAAATTAATGGCGGAACTTGTCTAAACACCCCTTAGGAGGTCTTTACAAGGGTGTTGGGGATAAAAAAAATTCTGCTTTTTTTTTGAAAAAAAGGGAAGTAGAAATAGAAAATTATTTTTTTCATATAAAAAATATATCTCTATCCCTTATACATATATATCAATATATCTTTTATTAATTAATTAACATATATTATAAGTGTAGACACGTGATTTTGACCCTCCCGAGTTTAATATATATATTTTTCAATATTAAATATTTATATTTGATATAATATTATTTAAATTCTTATTTTATTTTAATAAATTTTTCGTTAAAAGGTAAATATCTAAATGAAGTTAATTTTAAGATATTATTTTATTTTATTCTAATTTAAAAAATAATAATAATACAAAAAATAAAAAATAAAATATGTTTCTTTTAAAATAAATAAGTTAGTAACTTTAGTACTATCTTAATTATATTTATTTTTGGCTATTTTAAAACTTTTATTGTATTTTATTAAATATAAAAATTAATTAGTTATTATTATATTATTATTATTATTATTATTGTTATTATTATTATTATTATTATTATTATTATTATTATTATTTTATTTATTTATTATTTTTTGTTATTATTAATATTTTAAAAAAAGAATCTTATCTTATCCTAACCTACCCCAACCACCTCCTAATTTTCCTCCAACTCCCTCAACTTCTCAACCCCCTACACCCTATATATTACACACAATACTATACTTAGGGGGACACATACGGAAAAATCTTTTCTATATGTCATTTATGTTGAAACTCGGTCATCTTTTCCTTTAACAAAATGTAGTGTCTCTTTTATTTATTTATTTATTGTATTTTATTTTACTTTATTTTAATATATATATTATTTCTTCGTCTTTCCTTTCTTTACACAATTCTTTTATGGTGGTTCTAATGATACGATATGCATGATAAATTTTCACCAGATCTTAAAACCTAATCTAATCCTGAAACACTTGACCAGGAAAATAGAGTTGAAAGAAAAAATCATGTAAGGAAATAAGTAAAATGTTGAGATATTTGTTGATTAAGTTAAAGTCTCACTTGAATGGATTGAAACAATCACTTTGTGAATAAAAAATGACTTGTTCATCAATGAGAAGGTCAATCTCAAACACTTTAAATGAGAGCGATCAGAAGATATATAGTCTCCATTGTCAGGAGAAGCAAAAGAAGTTAGCGTAAGAACTCATGAGTCCTTTAATAGGAGGAATGTGAATATAATTGGACCTTTCTGTTTGACAAGTGCATGAGAAGTAGTGACATACATATTCAGTCAAGGTCAATATTGAAAAAAAATATACATGATCTTTATGTTCACTCACAGATTGCATGTTAAATGTTTCCATTTTTAAGGATTGATATGACGAAGGCATTTCATTCTGCTATCCAAATGTAGTGTCATCCTTTGTGACCCCTTTTGAGCTTTAGTTTTATTTTATTTCATACCCCTCTTTTGAAATCAAAATAGAGTTTGAAAAAAAAAAAAGGTGTCAAGAAAAATGGAGTCAGAAAAATGTCAAGAAAAAATGAAGTCAAAAAAAAAATGTGTGTCAAGAAGAAAATGGAGTCAGAAAAATGGAACTGAAAAAAAAAAACCAAAAAGAGAAGAATCAAAGAAAAGAAAAAATGAGAGCCCAGGTTCATTTCAAAAAAAAAAAGAGAATGATTTGTCTGAACTACGTTTAACCTGATTCTTGCTATGACAAGATATGTAGGCAGCCCTATTCTAGGGTTCGATCTAACCAAGTAAAAATTCAATTTACCCAGTATGAAATAAAATTGGGGCAAAAATTTATTTCCTTAAGAGTCGATTTCAAAAGTTGTATGCTTCACCTAATGTCATGTATATTTTTTAGCCTCATGCCGTCCTTTCTTTCTTACCCTATCCAAAAGCCAAGTTACAACCAAAGAAAGACTTTCAGATCAATCTTTGAGAATGTCAAGGCTAAACATGTATAAGTATATGAGGTTTCATATTGTGGACACCATAAGGCGACAGTGAGTTGTGAGAACAATAAAAAATGAGAGAGTCTTATTGGTGAGAATCCTTACGGACACCATAAGGCAACGGTGAGCTGAGAAATAAATGAAAATGAGATCGGCTCATTGGCAAAAATCCATTGAGGTGTCACTAGTCGAAGAAGGATTGTTCAAGAATGACTCCAATTCAAATTCAATGAGTGGGAAAAAGTTGATAGCGATTAGTTTGGGTAGATCAGGTTATGTAATTCAAAATGCATGTCATAATCACTGGAATCACCTGCCACATCCAGATAAGTTTTCATTTTTGTCGTTTTTGAAAAGAGATGTCTATTGTCTTTTTCTTTTCTTTGTATTATTATTTTTCTTTTTGATTTTGTGTCTTTGTCATCGAATGAAAAATTAATATCGACATCTTTCATGTATTTTGAGTCAAATTTATGTCAAGACAAGGGAGAAAGAACTTCAAAACTTGCTACCAACTCCCTCAATTGCATAAAGCATGACAAAGGGCTGCTGCACCAAGTTAACATGCTTTAAAATAAAGTAAAATATTCAAGAATGCTTATCACCCGATTATTTTTTGACTCACAAAAGTATAAGAGGTGAATTTGAAGTTGAACCTAGAGGCATCATGCAAGATAAATATGATTTGATTCAAAAGGTTTTAGTAGTTAGAATTTGGGGTCAATACTACAGCAAGTCAACAATACCTATCAATGTTTTGCAATGGAGCTGAATATGACAAGTGCAAGAGATTGCCTTAATGGCCAAATGCCACAAATCAACCATCGTGTTTTAAAATTAAAAAATTTTCTTATATGAAACAAAAACATGTTACCTTCAAATCAAGGGCTTCAAAGCCTAAATATCAAAAGATGTAATTCCTCATTTTGCAAATGTAAGAGGCAATATTGCTATACATATTTAGTAATCACAATCATAGTAAAAACTCATCATCCTATACCCCTAGGAGATGCATTTCCTTGTTTGGGTAAGTCATTTTTCATGTGTTAGGTGATGCACTTCCTAACTTGAACCGTCATTCCTGGAAGACGCACTTTCTAGTCGAGTCATTTCATTTAATCCCTAGGAAACACACTTCCTAGTCTGAATAAGTCAGTTTTCATTTGTTAGGTATCCTAACTTGAATATTACTCCTAGAAGACGCACTTTCTAGTCGATTCATTTCATTCAACCCCTAGAAGACGCACTTCCTAGTCTGAATAAGTTAGTTTTCATTTGTTAGGTAACACACTTTCTAACTTGAACATCCACTCCTAGAAGACGCACTTTCTAGTCGAGTCATTTCATTTGACTCCTAAGAGACGTACTTCCTAGTCAGGGTATGTCAGTTTTCATGTGTTAGGTAACGCACTTTCTAACTTGAACCATTACTCCTAGAAGACACACTGTCTAGTCAAGTTCTTCCATTGAACCCTAGGAGACGCACTTCCTAGTCTGGATAAT
>NC_061112.1:123410134-123411595 GCF_002878395.1 Capsicum annuum | reverse complement strand
TGAAAAAATGCATTTCTTTAGCAGGGCCTTGATTCACCCTTTTTACTGTACTTTTTAAAAGTTGTGATCTGATGACACTCACAAAATTTTTTAGTGCTAACTGGGGCAAAAATTTTGTTCGTGTTTATTGGAAATTTACTTTTTGTTCAGGACCCTCCTGAAGAATGGAAATTTACTTTTTGTTCAGGACCCTCCTGAAGAATGGGACAGGACCCTCCTGAAGAATGGAAATTTACTTTTTGTTCAGGACTCTCCTGAAGAATGGGACAGGACCCTCCTGAATAATGGGAATTTATTTTTTGCGACCCTCCTGCAAAATGGGATGTTATTTTTTTTAGTTCACTTTTTATTTTGAGTTCAGGAAAATAGTTGAAAAATAAAGAAAAGAAAGTACAGGAACCCGCCTGAAGATCAGGGTGAAGAAAAGAAAGTTTAGGAGCCCGCCTAAAGAACAAGGTGAACATAATCAGTTGCAAGCTCAGGAGCCCGCCTGAAGAATAGGGTGAAGATTCTTAAGTCTAAAGCAGAAGAAAGTCTGAAGAATATGACGACTATCTCGTCACTTGAGAAGTCATGAAGATTCAAGTCAAGATTCTAGAAAGTTGTATAGATAGAATCTTTTATTTGTATCTTATTTTTCTATTTTTGTTTGAATGTAAAAAGCAAAAATCGTTAACCGAAAACTCGACGAAATCTCACTCGACCTTTATCTTTTTCTCTCACTTTTTACCTCTGAACTACATGTGACCTGATTCCCTTAAAAATCTGGATATGTAGGCGGTCCAAAATCAGGACTCGACCACATCTTTTATTTTATTTTATTTTATTTTATCTTTACTTTTAGAATATTCAGAGGATCAAAAATCATCTCTTTGTCTACTTCTTTGTATGAAAACTCTTTGAGATTTCAAACAAAGAGTGGCAAAATATAGACACGTGATTTTGACCCTCCCGAGTTTAATATATATATTTTTCAATATTAAATATTTTTATTTGATATAATATTATTTAAATTCTTATTTTATTTTAATAAATTTTTCGTTAAAAGGCAAATATCTAAATGAAGTTAATTTTAGGATATTATTTTATTTTATCTAATTTTAAAAAAAATAATAATACAAAAATTAAAAAATAAAATATGTTTCTTTTAAAATAAATAAGTTAGTAGTTTTAGTACTATCTTAATTATATTTATTTTTGGCTATTTTTAAACTTTTATTGTATTTTATTAAATATAAAAATTAATTATTTATTATTATATTATTATTATTATTATTTTATTGTTATTATTATTATTTTATGTATTTATTATTTTTTATTATTATCATTATTTTAAAAAAAAATTAAAATCTTATCCTATCCTAACGTACCCCAACCACTCCCTAATTTTCCTCCAACTCCCTCAACTTCTCAACCCCCCTACACCCTATATATTACACACAATATTATACTTAGGGGGGA